>NW_011888885.1:783401-818560 GCF_000151845.1 Pteropus vampyrus | reverse complement strand
TATATCCTGTGTCTTCATCCTGTTGAATAATTTTTGCCAAGCCTTTCTGTCCTGCATAGTTTCTTTTGAGAAATCAGCAGCCAGTCATATGAATGTTCCCTTATATGTAATTATCTATTTTTCTCTTGCTGCTTTTAATATTCTTTGTATTTAACCTTTGGCATTTTAATTATGATGTGTCTTGGTGAGGACCTCTTTGGATCCCTAATTTTTGGAATTCTCTGAGCTTCCTGGGTTTATGTCCCTTTCCTTCACCAGGTTAGGGAAGTTTTTCATCATTATTTCTTCAAACAGCTGTTTAACATCTTGATTTTCTTCAGTTACGCTGATCAGATGGATATTTGGACCCTTAATAGTGTCCCATATGCTTCTTAAATTATTTTTATCGTCTTGGCATCTTATCTCTTGACATTCTGATTGTGTGTCCTTGGCTTTCCCATCCTCCAGATATGGCATTTGACCCTTTTCTTTATTCACTTTGTTTATTCCGTTGTTTATTCCATGTAATATACTTCTCATCTCAGATAATGTGTCATTCATTTCAGACTGGTTCCCTTTTATAATTTCCATTTCTATTTTTATGTTTTTTATCTCTTTGTTGAAATTCTCACTGAATTTATCTACATTTCCCAAAAGTTCATTGAGCATCTTTATAATCAGTGTTTTGAACTCTGCATCTGTTAGATTACTTGACTCCATTATATCTGGATCTCTGTTCTATTCCCTCATGTGGTTTCTGTTTCTTTGTCTTCCCATTTTGGCTGCCTTTCTTTGTCTGTTTCTATGTACTAAGCAAAGTTTCTAAGTCTCCTGGTCTTATTAGTATGGATTTGTGAAGTAGGTGTCCAGTGGCACAGTCCTGAGAGGGGTTCAGCTACAGGCCAAACTTAGCCCAAGCCTCTACCCCTCCGGGGCTACCTGTTAAGATTCAGCAAGCACTCCATAAGTGCTGTGCTTATAGTTGCCTTAAAAGGCCACACCAGAAACTGAGGCCAGCTGGCTCCAGTGTGAGTCTAGGCACTGCTCAGCAAGGAGCACCTGACTCACTGAGGATACACCTGGATGTGGCTTAAGTGGGACTGTGAGTTAGGGGAGGCGGGGTTATAGGGAATCCTCTGGATGGAGCGACCTCTGTTATCCAGTTTGATGACTTCACGGCTATGGCGGCGCAGTGTCTGGCACACTGGGAGTGGAGAGGGCCCAACAGAGAACAATGGATACCACGGGCACTTCTGTACAGAGCGAGTCTTGCTTTACCCTCACTCCGACAATGTCTTCCTGTAAGTCTCTGACGCCTCCTGCGCGCAGCCGAATTGGCACTGGTGCTCAGAGCCAGCAGGTCCGTCACCATGAAAATCTGCTCACGGACACAGCCCCTTTAAGAGGGGTCTGCCACTACTTCAGCCTCTGTCTCAGCCGCTGCAGACTAGGCAGCCCTGCATCCTCGCCCCATCCTACTTTCTGCCCTTGCACGGTGATTTCTTGTATTTCTCCCTAGTTGTATGACTTGTTCATCTAGATGCCAGGTAATTTTTCCTTGCTGCTGCTCCTTGTTTCCGTCACAATTTTGATTTGGTTACCAGAGGCATGAACAGAGCCTCTATCAGCTATGCCAGTTTTTTCCTCCCTTCCCCTCTAGAGAAGTTTTAATTTTAGTTACTGTACTTTTCAATTCCAGATTTTCTATTTGATTCTGGCTTTATTTTTAAAATTCTACCTTTTTATTGATATTCTCTATTTGGTGAAACTTCATTCTCATAATTTCTCTCATTTCTTTAGACATAGTTTCTTTTAGTTTCCTGAACATATTTAAGATATCAAATTTAAAGATTTTGTCTCACAAATTCAACGTTTGGACTTCTTCAGGAGCAATGTTTATCAATTGCTTCATCTCTTGTGAATGGGACCTATTTTTTTGTTTCTTTACATGTCTCCTTTTTTGTTGTTGTTGTTGAAAAGTAGGCATCTTAAATAATATAAAGTGGCAACTCTAGAAATCCGATTATTCTCCCCACTCCTCATGTTTTTTGTTTAGTGATTTTTTTCAAAACTAAATCTGTAAAGTCTGTATTTTTTGTCACATATGGCCACTGAAGTCTGTGCTTGCTTCACTTAGTGGTCAGCTAATGATTGAACAAAATTTCCTTAAATGCCTAGAACCAAAAAGTCTCCCAGTCTTTGCAGAGGGGCTCTGTGTACATGTTGAGGTGAACCTTCAATTCTCACCAGGCAGTTGACAGCTCTGCCTTTGCCATCACTTCTTGCTTGCACAGAACCTCAAAGTCCAGCAGAGACGAGCGAGAGCTTAAGACCTTCTCAGATATTTCATGCGAATACTCCCAACCCTGGGCATGCATGTGGACTGACGGATCCCCAGGAATGTGTCAGAGTTTTTCACAATCCTCTGTTGGTAGTCAACATCCCATTCCCCAGCTTTTCCTTTAAGCTTTTTGGTTAGTCTACTGTTTTTGCCTCATTCTTACCCACCACCTCAGGCAGCTGTGATATTAGCAATTGCTGATGTTTGTTTCTGACAGATGCCTCAGAGGAAATGGTTATTTTCACTTGGTAAGCTCCAAGTCAGGTCAAATAAAGAAAAGACTTGTGAGTGGGGTCTTCCAGGGAACCACTAGACAGGTCAAATAATGATAATTCTTTCAAAATGGGGTTTTGAAGGAGCTGCATCATCATTCTACTCCATCCAATGGCTGCCAGACTACTCTTTTTATACTACGAATGTAGACTGTTGATCTTCATGACTACCACAGAGCTGGGGAAGATGGGAATCAAACAAGTTAAAAATGCCACAAAACTCACTGTTCTTACTGAATTCAGCCACTTTTCTTCAATAAACACTTCTTGGATTGCTGTGAACTTTTGGTTAATTTCCAGGGTTCTGAAAAAGTTAATTCTGACAATTCTTGCTAGTGATAGGATTTTTGGAGGTTCTTACTTTGCTGTTCCCACTGTCATATTATTCTTATATCTCTGTGGCATGTTTATTTTAGGTTTATGACTGATAAATGAATTTTTTTAAATCTCAATTGGAGAGGTTTGTCTCTCTCTCTCTCTTTTTTTTTTTTTCAGTTTATTTGAGCCAAACTGATAACGTGCTGGGGAGCAAGATCTAAATGCTCTCAAAGAGAGGTTTGTCTTTTACTAGGAGAAGTAAGCCATTTGAATGTATTGTGCTCACGATATATTAAATTGTAGCCCGACTGCTTCATTTTACATTTCTATTTATAATTTTTTCTTATTTTGTTTCTTATTTTTCAATTTTTTCAACTTATCTTATTCCTCTCTTCCTTCGAATAGTTTGAAGTCCTACTTGCTCCTTTTGTTTTACTCTAAGTTACTGAAAACATACATATTAAAATATCTAAACTTATTTTTCCTATCAAAATAAAAATTAAATAGTATAATAAACACATAAAATTAGATTTCAAAACAACGTTTAAAGCAAACAAAAAAATGATTTAAATTGTTACAGCCTACTTTGGTGTCTCTGATTTGAGAAGAACACTTGAGGTAACCTTAATAATTGCTGTTATTTATTGAGTGGCTGCTATGCACCAAGCAGGATATGGACCTTTCATTTGTTAATTTGTTTACTATTCACAACTCTGTAAGAACTCTTTTTATATATGATTAAATAAGCCCAGAGAATTTATGTAAAGTGTCCAAAGTCACATAGATTATAGATAACAATATCATGATTCAAGTTAGGGTCTGCCAAATACCAGAGCCAAAGCTACACTGTTTCTCAAATGCTTGTCTCTTTCCATAAGGGTAAAAAATTTAGAGCACAGTGAGTTGGGAGGGTCATGCATGTTTATGAGAACAGATCATAGAAAGCTGTTTTCCTCAGTATTTCTCATCAGACAAAATTTTAAATATAGAGGTAGGAAATAAAACATAGTGACAGAGGAAATCTAGAAGAATAGAAACATGCTAAATGATAGCCTAGAAGGAAGAGACAGCTGGGGAAGTGTGAGAAGGGAGTCAAAGAGACAGAGAAAATCAACCTGTTTTGACTGAAGAGGACAGATGGGACATGAGCAAAGACAAAAGGGGCCAGTGGGTAGGTGTCATCAGTTATAAGGCAAGTAACTGGAATTTGATCAATCGACGAGAATTTATTTACTGGATTCCTAGGCACTGTGAGAGATACAAAAGAATATAGAGTTATTTTGGGAATGATAATGATGTAGACAAGGCAGATGGCATGAACTGGGGCATTAATGCTGAGGGAAAAGGCTACGGACAGAAGGCAGAAAGAAAGAGTTTAAGGCAATCCTCATGTGAGCCAGCTTGCCTATCAATCTGGACTTTTCGTGGGAATAAAAAGATAGAGAGGAAATACTGTAGTTGCTACTGAGTCAAAGGTAAAGAATTTGTAGATGGAAGGAGAAGGATGCCAAATCACCCACTCTTTCCATTTCTGCCCTTGTGTAAATTAAAAGATTATTAAAGTTTTATGAAAACACATCCACACGTACATACACACTACGGTGTTTTACATTATTCTTCCAAATGTAAATATGATCATTTGGGTAAGACTGGATAGGGCCTGTTGGACGGGATTAGTACTTTATAGGTCTGGCCACCTTGGAAGTCACTAGAAACTCTTTTTGTATTGGAGAAAACTGCAAGCAAGACTTAAAAGGTATCTAAAGACATTCAACAATGTAATGACGATGGATCTCTATTTGTTAAAGTACGAGAGAGTCAAGCTTCATCAGTGCTAGTGGACGTGAAACCCAATTCAGAAGCATGAGGAGAAAATTAGCTTTCTGGATAGCCCCGTAATATATTACATGTAATAGAGTCTCATATGTGCATTCATTATTCTAAAGTATCTATTGAATATCTGCTATCACAAAAATGAGAGTTGCCATGAGCTATCTTACAGTTTAAGCTCTTCGCATGCATTATGTCATCAAATCCTTAAAACTATAATATTTAGAAGTTATTATTATCCCTATTTCATAAATGAGAAAAGTGAGATTTAGACATGTTAAGTAATTTGTCCAAGATCATATAGTCAGTAGGTGAAGAAGTAGCAATTCATATCCTGATCTGTGCTATATTTATTTTACCCCGAGGAAGGCACATTTTAAGTGCTGGGGATATAAAAATTAATACTTCGCAGTTCTTCTTTTTCAGAAGTACATAGACACTGGGAGACAGTTGTAATACAATAAAAGATGTGTCATAATTGGCATATACTAAGTGAATAAGTAAAGAAATACATAAATTTGCCTGGGGATGTCAGAGACCCCTTAAGCAGAAATTTTAAGGATCAACAACCATTTCTAAGGCAATGAAGACGCAGATGGAATGCCAGTACATGCAAAGCAGTGCATACAAAGACCCGGAGGTAGGAATACATTTGAACTATCTAGGAAACCCTAAGGAGGTCACAAAGACTGAAACGTAAAATGTAGAGGTACAGTATGAGACGAGGCCACTTATATGTGAGGCTAAAGAATTTAGATTTTTATCCCATAGGAATTGGGGAAGCATTAAAGTCAGTCCTGTGAAAAGTCTGGTCAATAAAAGAGGTTCTAAATAATATTATATTATGGGGTCCATAAAGCTATAAAAATTCAAGGACTAGAGATGACCTAAGGGTAACAGTTAAGTAGTGATGGCAGCATTACAAATGAAAGGCTCCACTAGAGATTTGAGGGGAGGTGGTGGGAAGGCAATACATGCTCTAGAGAGACCTAGGCTCAATATACCAGAGGCTGCACTGGAGGTGGAGACACCTTGCACATAACTGCCTTGGCCAGTGATTTTATTCATGCATTTGTTCATTCAAAACACAAGTGCATGCCAGGCATCCAGAGCCGTAGTTGCACTGCTATTTCGATAGCAGTACCCGATATGATGATGGATGGCTTTCGAAATGGCATGGCTAATCTCCAGGAAACTGACTTGAGGTGTGATATTGGGACCTGTTTAGAGATTTGTGGAACAGCAGTCGAGTACTACTTAGGAAATGCCAGTAGTGAGTGCCTTGGAGGACACTATCTGGGGTAGCAGGTAAGCAGGGATGGGCCTATGGGTCTAAATCCCCCAAACTCTGTGCACCGGGTAGTCCACCGAATCTCAGAAAACAGGCACAATTTAACACCTCAGGAGACGAGGGATCTGCAGGAAACAATCCCATTCTCTTATATACCCAACAGAGGGCAGCATCTAGAAGGTAAGTAGAAAGATACCAATTACATATGCCCAAGAAGAACTGGACAGACTCCCTGGGTTATAGAATTGAGATGCTTCTTCCCAGTAGGATAGACACCAAAAGACTCTGAGTAGAGACTCATGTCATATGTGTGTAAATGTATATGTTAATACAGTAAATGGAAGCTGTCATTTCATTTCTGCCACTAATGAGCTGTGTGGTCATAAACAAGCTGCTTCCCTTCCCTAGGTTTCAGCTTTCTCATCTATTACGTGAAAAAGCTGGATCTGATGATTTCTAAGGTCTTTTCCAGCTATAATATTTTATTAAGATTTCAGATGGTTACTGGAGATGATAAAATTTTGCATCAACTTATAATTATGTTGTGTAAATGATAGATACATCAGATTTTCCTCCTTTTAGGAACTGCCGTGTGAAAATGACCCAACAAATGCAGAATCTACATCTTTCCCAGTCAAAGAAACACAGCGCCCCATCATCTCCCAATGCTGCCAAACGCCTGTACAGGAATCTCTCTGAAAAACTGAAGGGGAGCCATTCTTCATTTGACGAGGCCTATTTCAGAACAAGAACTGATCGTCTGAGTCTCAGAAAGACCTCAGTGGTAATAAAACTTTTTGTTCTTTTCTCAGTTTGAATTGTGTTTGGATTTAAGGAGATGCTAAGGCGACATTACTTCAGAACCTGACATTAGCAATTTTATAAATGCTGGAAATCAGGTAAGATAGGAACTGCACATATCCATGTTGTTAGCTGAAGTATGAGTTGATTGTGAGATTATTTCTTCTTAATTTCTTTTCCTTTCTTTTCCCTTAGTTTTTCTTTCTTCAATAAACCAAAGAAACCAAAATAGAGCAGTTTGACAAATACGAAGCATGAGATTAAATGGGCTTTTGAGAGCTCCAGTGTTCATTCAAATATTGAATGATCAACTTAACAATATTTTATTTATTTATAATGTATATCCCGTATGCTTTCCAAAGGCATTCAAAACAGAATCCAAGCCCAAAATGCATGTGTATTATATAATGGGAAATAAATCAAGAGATTGAGATAGAAGCGGAGGGAGAAAGCAAGGGAGAAAGGGAGGGAGGGAGGAATGAAACAACTAGAAAAAGAAATGGGGGTGTGGGAAGAAAAATAAATATACCGAAAACCTAGACAAATATAGTACCTGAAGTTTATCATTTCATTTTTCTGAGTTCCTAGTCAGTCAAAGCAGAAAGGGAAACAATTGGTTATAACATCCCATTAGCTGATAGCTGAAAGAATATTTGTCTATAAGGAGAAATGAATATTTTTCTGTGACTAAATCTTCTGGCTTTTATAAGATGTCACAATTAATTATGTAATGGAGACTAAAGAATAGTACTGGTGATGTTACAAACATTCTCATATGGCAGTTTCTTATATTGGCCCTCAGTAAAAGCTGAGGGCATAATATTACCATGCTCAGCAAGGGTATTTCTGCAGGGGGGTAATGGCACCATTTGTTTGAGCTTAAAACAGAAATGAGCCCTAGCCTTTCCAGATAGAAGCGTACTAGAGTTTGCCAACAAAAGCATGGAGGAGGAAATGACTTAAGAGTGAGAGCAAATATGGCACATGAAAAATTAGACATACTAAGAATCACAAACAAACACACAACTGTGGACAGGGCAGCATTTTAACTTTGCACTCATTTGTTTTCTAATTTGTTTTCTCATTTCAAACTCGTCTTCTGGGAGGGGTTGGTTGTAGCTGAGTTACGGCCTGAGTTACAGCTGAGTTAGAGCCATCAGAGGCTCTTCAGTTTGGCAGATCGTCGACAAAACACTTTTCCACTCAGCAGATTGTCCTGTAGCATACAGAGCTGCATACCAAAATAACTCTATTCCCTGGGTCCATATTGTCAAAACAAGCATTTGCATAATAGCTTTGTATTTTCTTCAGATTTCAATCATGTGTTATGTATTCAGCTAAGCCAACCTGCAGCTTTTGATAGGGAGAATCGATTTTTGATGAGACTAAAAATAAAACTTGCCAACCTAAATATTTGGTCACTAAAGACCTTCCACATTTTAATCAGGCAACTCCTATGCTAGGTCAAGTCCAATGGTGTTTCAACATTTTTAAAGACCGCAAAACTCTTGGAGAAGATACCAGATAGATGCGTAAATAGTATACGTGTGTTGCTCTTCTCCCATGAACTACAGAAATATGTATTTAAGAGAATTTCATAGCTTTTCTCCTTTGTCTACTAATTATCCTCTGAAAGAACTTTTCAAAGGAGCCATACTGTCTTAATGGGTATTATCCTTATGAATATTCGACTTTTGGTTCTTTATGGCCCTAAAACAATCTTCCACCCAGCCACTGAAATGACCTCTTGACACGACCTCTTGAGCCCCTCACTTGAGGGCTCAGAAATGCCAGGTGTTCAGTGATTGGGACTCTGATTTGAGAAGGAGTAGAGGTTAGTACAAAGGAGTCTATGAGTTGGAGAGTCAGCCTGCAGGCAGTGTGGAGCTATTAGAGATTTGTAAATAGGAAAGTGACATGCAATGCAAATTTTAGAAAAATTATTCTTATATCAGTATGGAGCATGGGCTGGAGGAGACTAAGACTAGCAATAGGTGGTTCATTGCCGTGGTTTAAGCAAGGGATGATAATAGTCTAAGCAATAGTAGAGACATGGGTGAGCTTGAAGCAGAGAAAGTGTACTCTTAATTTCAAGCTAATCACAATTTAAACTACCCATGCTATGTTACCTCTGCCAGCATTTCCCAAACTGTGTTCTGTAGAAATTATTCCAAGGACAGTTAAAACAAATGCAATTAAAAATATGTTCTATGAACAGATATTTGAAACAGGTTGTATCTCCCACCTATTGGAGAGTCACAATTGCACATTAAAATTATTAAAGGCCCTAAAAGGTCTTAGAGTAAAGTAATGCAGTAACTTAAAAAGCTTAATCCAATTTTTACCAAATTTATTTGACCGCATGCTACTTTCTTCATAGAATACCTTTTAAGGATCTATTGAACAATATCCAAAGAAGCCTGGTTTGATTAAAGCTGATGTTTGCTCTTATCTATAGACTAACCATGCTCTCCTGTATTTTCTCAATGCACCAAATATACATATCTGTTCAATGTCCATTAGGAATGATGGAGGGAGGGTTCAACACAGTGTTTACTTTGGAGACCTTGGGATGAATTTCAGTTACAACACTTATAAGTGGGTACACAGTACTAAAGCCATCTCTAAAATTCAAGACAGCTAAGCCACAAAGATGAGCTGGTCTGTGAAACAGTGCCAACCCACTTTCATTCTTCTCCAGAACTTCCAGGGCAATGAAGCCGTGTTTGAAGCAGTCGAACAGCAGGACATAGATGCTGTGCAGCTCCTTCTGGATCAGTACACACCAGAAGAGTTAGATCTCAACACACCTAACAGTGAGGGGTTGACGCCTCTGGACATTGCCATCATGACCAACAACGTGCCCATTGCTAGGATTCTTCTGAGAATGGGGGCCAGAGAAAGTCCACACTGTAAGTAAACCTGAGAACGAAAACATGTACTGTATCGAGGCTAGACCCCAGCTTTATGTCACCGAAACAGCCATTGCTGACCTTCGGAGCACAAATGGTTGACTAAGCACAGGCTCTGAAATCTTCTATATGTCCTTATGGACTTTCATGCAGATAATGATAGTGTTTAGCATTCTAAGCAATGAGGTACATTCTAAATAGAATACACTGAGTGGTATTGAAAAGGAACCTTAAAGGAACATCCTCCTAAGAATGTAACCCAATGTGAAATACTCCAAGTGAGGCTATCGAATAGGAAGTATAAATAGAAAAAGAATAAGTATGTGCGTGTTGGTGTCTTTGTGTCCATAATTAATAAAATGGCTTCATTTGTTCATCCATCCATTCATTCATTCAATAAACACTGAGGACAGGGCACTGTTCTGGGTACCAGGAACGTGAGGGTGAGCAAGACAAAATCCCTGTTCTCCCAGAACTTATATACTAGTGGAGAAGACTTCCAATAAGCAAATAAACAGATAAATTAAAATATCAACTCAAACAGTGATAAATACCATGAAGAAAATAAAATGAATGAGTGGCTAGAGATTGATAGTGGAAACTATTTCAAATGGGGTTGAGCAGGAAAAGCCTACCTGATGGAATGAGACGTGAGAAGATGTGGGGTCAGATTCTAGGCAGAGTGAATATCAAGGAGAAGGGTGCTGGGGCGAGCGGGAGTGAGAATGCCGTACTCGAAGAACAAGAAGGCAGTGTGGCCAAAGCAAAATGAACAAAGGGGTGATTGATCGCTGAAGAATTCACTAGCCAGCTCATTCAGAATCTTGCCGACCATGGTAAGATGGTTTCACTCTGAGTGTAGCTGAATAGGGAGACGGTGGAGTGGTTTCAGCAGGTGAATGATATATTTCGCTTTACATTTTAAAATATCACTACAGTGCTCTGTGGAGAACAGACAGTAATTGGGCAACTGTGAAATTGGGAAGACCAGTTAGGAGTCTATTTTAGTCGTCCAGAAGACAGATGCCAGTTGCCTGAACTAACATGGTAGTGACATTGATGGTGAGTACGGGTAGAATTCTGGATATATTTAACTGCTTTGTTGAGATATAATTCACACGCCACACAATTCACTCGCTTAATGTGTACAATTCAGTGGTTCCTAGTATATGTACAGAATTATGAAACCATCACCACAATCAATTTTAGACCACTGAAATCACCGTGAAGGAAACCCCATACCCTTTAGCAATCACTCCCGCCTCCCCAGTGCTCCCAGCCCAGGGCGACCACGAATCTACCTTCTGTTCCTATAGATTTTCCTATTCTGGACATTTTGTGTAAATGGAGTCATAGAATACGGTCTTTTGTGAATGGCTTCTTTCTGGATATGTTTTGAAGTAGAGCTGAGAGTACTAGCCAAAGGGAGTTGCTGTGGGGCCAATAGGAGATGCCGCCCAGGGGGAGATGGGATAAAATCACACAACCCTTACCATGTGCCAGGCTCTATTCTGAGCACTTTACGTGAATTCACTCCTTTAATCCTCACGGCAACATTCTGAGGGAGGCACTCACATTCCCCATGGTGCAAACTCTCTGACCCAATGACCACAATGGCTCTGAGCCACAGTTTTTATGTTTCCTGAAAGAAAAAAGTAAACTCATCAAACTGTTAGTTTCACTAATGCTGATTCACTTACTTCCAAGTGGTGAGACCCAGAAGGCTGAAAGAGAAGCAAGCAAGTATGTAATTAGAGGTCACATCTCTGCTCCTAAATTTCGTAAACCCCCACCACCCAAAGACTAGGTACAGAGGTAGATCTTTGTATCAGAAAACTCTTTATTTAAAAAATGCTAAGCTCACCACATCCATGTCCAAGAGAGTGAGGATTTGGGTTCAGTAGAATTGGGGCTCTTCAATAAGAGCTCGGTCATCAAAGTGCCGCTTCTTCTTAGTGGAACTAGAGGATTTGCAGGGATGGGCAAATAAGGATGGAAGAAATCGAAAAGGCTTATTTGCTCCCTTCCAATTTATGTTGCAATAATGTCTGTCCCAAAGATCCAGGGAGGGAGCAGTGGAGGGAGGATCGGAGGGTTTGAACACAGAGAATGCAGACTGAGCTCCATTCTATAGGAACAAGGAGACCATTCATCCAGATGTTGCCTGCACTGGGCTGGATGAAACATTAGTCCTACTTACCTGAGAGGCTACAAAGAATTCTCCATTTTCTGTGAAACCAGTAGGACTCCCAATCTCCCCAAGCCCCTTTGTGCATAATTAAATCTCCATAAAAGGACCCAAGTACTCAATATCTGGTTAAACTAAAAGCGGATCTATTCAAAAGACCCCTGGTTTTTCTCATTCCCTCTAGGATGATAACCACAATTATCATTAGAAAGTCGTAAAGGAAGGTGAGAAATAAACCCAGGTTTTAGCCTCTAGAAAATATGACACTTGAGTCATTTTGGCCACCCAATAAGTCAAAGAGATAATACCATGTATTTACACCCACATGTATAAAAAAAGCAAAGGAATATTAATTGAGTACCTATTAAGTTTCCACATACATTATTTCCAGTTTTCATACTAGCCCTTCAGGATGATGTTATTAGCTTCATTTTGAAGACAAATTTTTTATTCTGAAAGGCTAAGTGACTGACCGAACGTTGCGTATCTAGTAAATAAATAGGGATGCCAAGGACTCGAGCCCAAATCTGTGGGACACCAGTACCCGGGATCCTTCCGTGCAAACTTACTGCCTTTCCAAACAACCAATATGGAGGGCTATGGCCACTGGACCCTGCATCTTTCCCTTTGTGTTGTTTGCTAAAATTCTATGGTGTATTTCTTTATTCTGTTCTAAGCACTAAGGTGCCACTCCTGTTGGAGAGAGGCAGGATAGAACACAATCTGTTTTCAGGGATTTTTCATTCACCTTATATACCAAGTACAAAAGAAATAGAATTGCTTCTGTGCATGAGTATGAGTCAGCCCATGAGAAGAACTAGTCTGCCAGCCGGATCCAGATAAGCAAACACCTGCTACATATTGTTCCCCAGAAGCTCTAGAGGCAGGGTATAAGAGAAAAAAAATCGACAATGAGGTCTTAAGTTCTTAAAGTGTTTTACACATTGCAAAAATGGTTTTGCTTGCATCATCTCATTTGATCCTCACAACTGGCTTGTGAAATGGGAGTTACTGTCCTCCTTTTAATCCATGAGGAAACCAGAATAAGGAAAGTCAAATAATTCACCCAATGCTACAAAGCTAATAAGCAGTGGAGAAATGAACTGAACCTAGATCTTCCATATTAAATTCTTTGGTATTTGTGGAAAAACATTAACACACTGACTATCACACCACAGATGCTCAAATCCTTCCTTCCCTGACTCTCCATCTGCTCCTCTTCTAACGCCTGTCAAGTATTTCACAGCAGAGTGCAGGGTTTCTAATAGGGTTAGTGTTCTGTCTTCCCTTTCCCTGTGTGCTCCCTTCTGAAAACTAGCCCAGTACTCTTTCCACCACGCCAACCAGGGATCGCAATACAACTCAGAAGAAAGTCCTCTGTAACCTCCCCCATTTTATAACGGGAATCGCAAAGACACACATGAGTTTAGGGTCTTAACTCCTAAGCCATTGGTCAGACCTGTGTTCCAGTCTCTAGCCCCTCAATCATAGAACTACTTGGAAGGGCTTTTTATAAACACACTTGAAACTCTCCAGGCACATTTCCTTATTCATAGAGGAAGTCCCAGAGGTGGCCACCCAAACTTGTATACTGCCCCAAGGTTAAATATATACAGCACCCCAACCTGTTCATTAGATGAATGTACTATCTTTATCCAGCAACTTTTTTCTGTTCCTCCCACCTTTAGGGAAGCAGCCCAGTGTTTTCTTCTAGAAGACAACATCAGTCCTTATTAAAGTAGAATCCCAAGAACATCTTCTCAGACCGAAGTGCCGAGCTCAGGAAATAGGCACAGAATCTGAAAGGACTGGAGTTAGGAAAGCTAACGTACAGAGGCACCTCAGGGCACCCGGGGGTTATGCCTTTGTTTCATCCATTTGTATCCCAGTCACCATGAACATCTCAGCTGAACATCTACACACTGTCACCATATGGGAGAGTCTCAAGTCATAAACCCCTCCCTTATTCTGACTAACTCATATCCTGCCCCCACCCTCAAATCACGGTTTAACAGTCTCCAGGAGGAATTTGCTGAATCATCAGTGAAGTTCTTGCCTTTCTGAGGCTGCCATTTATTTGGCATCATGTAGACTCTGTGAACAGTAACCATAAAGAAGCTAGTTCTTTTTGGATACTTGCCATGTGCAAATCTGATCACTCACATGGATTTTTTTCTCGTCTTTTGATCCTAGTACCTGGCACATAGTAGGTGCTCAAAAATTTTCAGTTGTAATTTTAAGCCTTGTCTTCAGCTGGCGGGAATAGCAGATGTTGAATTTTAGCACACATATACACATACATTTTGTATGTAGTGCACGCACAGTGTGTAGAAAAAACCTTGAAGTCTTCCAGCAGTTTATACTTTGAGGTACCTTTTGTTGTTGCTGCTGCTGTTCTTATTTTCCAGGCACTGTTGTAGAATTTGGTTGTAGATATAGCCTGACTGTTTTTGTTTTTACACTATTTAATAATATGGAGGTAAGAACGGTGGGATGTTCCTCACTTTCAGTCTTTCTGCCCTTTCCTAGAGCAGATTCCTCCCTTCTCTCCAGAGCCTCTCCTCTCTCTCTCTCACGTTCTCTCGGATACTGCCTATGGAACTAGGAAATGTCACCCGGAATTAGTTATGTTCAGCTACTTCATAAAATGGAATTGCAGAGTAACTGTCATTTGAGTATGGCACGGACGCCAATGTTACAATTTTGGCAGACTTGTCAGGATGCACCACTGGGTTCTGCAATAGTCGAGGGTTCGTGCTGGTGCTGGGACTGGTTCAGGGCCCGTCTAAGAGGTGTGACTATAAACTAATGAGGCTGGCTTTATGTAAACAAACACACCAGAAAGTCTACAATCCAAACGAATGTTATCCTTTAACATAGTCCTCATGGGAGACCCCACACTTGCTCCAACAGTGCCGCCATTGCTCCAAACACTTTTGGATTTGTCCTCAGAGCCAGTTTATGAGAAAATCTGACTCGTTGCTTAGAGTCACACCTGATTTTTGTTCCAAAACAGCATTGCCCAGCGTCATCACCCTCCATGTTCACCAGGCTTGATTTAGAGAGGTTTCCTGAAATCAAATCCACCCTCAAAGGACGAAGATTTGCAACCATTAGGAATATGTAAAGAACAAGCCTTAGGCACCTCTCTAGAATGATCCCCAGATATTTTTATCTGCTTCATTAAAATAGACATACAAACCCCCACCCTGACTTACAGACCTGCTCCTCAAACCTCATCTCATGCTGCTCGCCCCTCATCCACGATATGCCAGCCCCACCAGCCTCCATTCTGTCCCTTCAGTGTGTCACGCTGTCTTACCAGAGGGCCTTCGTATCTGCTATTTCCTATTCTTGGAACGCTTGAATGCTTTAAATCTTGATCATTACATGGTCAACCCCTTCTTTCAGCTTCAGTGTCACATCTTCAACAGAGGTTTTCTCTGGCCACCAAATCCGAAGGCTAAAGTCCCTTTATTTTCATTTTAATTTAATCACATCACTTTAGTTTAATTTTCTACATAGCACTTATTACTATACATTTTTCTTAGTGTTTTTAAGTACTTATTTCCCGTCTCCACTAAGTTAGAATGTAAACTCCACATGAGCAGAACTTGTCTGCCCCATTAATCACCATGTCCCTAGCAAGCAGCAGACTCTCAATGAATGAATTTAATTGAATTGAATGAATCCCAAGGCTACTTCTTTTTAAGGGTATATGTATATTATTTATTTAGAAGGGAATTATTTTACTAAACATTAAGTGATCTTTTCTTATGTTTCCAAATAATTATTTAGACATCAGGTAACCACAGCCTAAGTTAGTCACCTGCTCTGCAAGTTAATAATTATCTTTTCATTCTTTTCTTTTTAATTTTTAAATAGACATACAATACAGAATATATTCTCCCTGTCAAAAAAAAATAAAAGATTATAGATAAAGTTAGAAGATATCTTTGATAACCCACCAACACACACGTGCGTGCACGCATACTCACCATTAGGTCCCTGGCCTTGAATTCTTGCAACATAACCATTCCTAGCCTCTTAAGCTTCGACTGATCTAGAAGATCCACTTCCAAGCTTACTGAGAGTGACTGTTGACAAGAGACTTGTGTTCCTTGCTGCACGGGCCTCTCAGTAGGCCTGCTCCCTGACATAGCAGCTGGCTTCCCCCAGGGCAAATGATGGGGTGGGGGCGGGGGGTGGGGTGGGGAGAGACCAACCAAGCTGGCAGCAACAGTGTCTTTTATAACCTAATCTCAAAAAAGACATATTATCATTTCTCCTGCATCTTGTTGATCACACAGACCAAACCTGCTATAGTGTAGAAGGGTGTGAATTCCAGGAGACAGAGATCACTGGGATTCTCTTGGAAGCTGGGTACCCTACGACCTGTCTAAGATTGTTGAGAATTAAATGTAATAATAGCTTTAAAACATTTCCCTGGCATACTATAAATGGTCAAAAAATTATTAGCCAGTGTAACTCTCAAAATCAAAATAAAATAACCCAAGAGTGTCTAGTAAGTAGAGAATTTAAGTATTTCACCCTTCTGTTGTATAGTTTGTGTTGTAAAAGCACTTTTTAAAGTTCATAGAATATTACGTTCTAAAGCTACACTGTCCAACACAGGAGCCACTAGCCACGTATGACTATTGGGTACTTGAAATGTGTCCAGTCCAAAATGTGTGTTCTAAATGTAACATTTACACTAAATTTTCAAGGCTTCAGTAACATATACAATATATATTATTCTCTTTATTAATATTGATTACATATTAAAATAATATTTTGGATCTATTTAGTTAACTAAAATGTATTATAATTAATTTCACCTATTTCCTTTGGCTTTTTAATGTCACTACTAGGAAATTTAAAATAATGTGGCTTACACTATAGTTCTATCAGATAGCACTGAAAAATTAGCAGAAGATACAGATACCTTATTTCATAGTTAAGCTCCCTGTGACATCATTGGGTGATCTGCTTTGTATTTCCTAAATAATTTCTTCAAGTGCTTTGCATATTGGTTTTAGAGAAAATGTCCATTTGCCCCTTGGAGTTTGGGAGACAGGCAGAAAGTTCCTCTCTGTGTCAGTGGCTCTGGTTTCTTAAAGAAAGAACCACAATTACAACCTAAACTATAGAATATGGAGCTTGTAAATCCACATTCTGCTGGGGAGAAAGCAGACAAAAAAGATTCCAGAGCCCCCTGTCCAGGGTGTAATGAGTTCTAGGAGAAGAAAGTGCCACAGTAATTAAAATGAAACCTTTAATCTCCAAATCTCTAAAATATTTTTGGAACCTGAACTCTCAAAGTCCTTGGAAATAAGTGAAGCCAAAGTGAATTCTGAGTCCTGAACCTTAGCAAGACAGGTAAATTGAAACTTATGATCTGAGTTTTTCTGGTAAGAGAATGTTTGAATTAAAAACATTTAATTATTGGAATACCTCTATATCATTTCTTTTGACGTTCCTACCTGAAAATGAGTCAGTTGGGAGGTTCTTAGAAGGTTGTCACTTATGATCAGCAAAGATAAATTTTATTAACTGCTATTCTTTGTTGCCCAGAGGATATTAGCTTACAATGCAAGGTTTATACCTAAGTGACCTTGTTTTCTCCTTTGAAGTAACAGATAGGGTTGAAATTGACACCATTTCATATATAGCATATTTCTGAATGGTAGCTGCAACATGAAATTTTTATCTAGGGCAAAAATTATTTTTTTAATACCACAACACTATTTTATAAAAACAACTATTTGATTTATTTTTTGTGCCTATAAAAAAACATAACAAACACAGACCAATGGGTATAATAATAATATAAACCTCCAATAATTGAGAGCCTTCTCTGTAAAGACTATCACCAACTTATCACAACTTATGAGACAGGTGCTGTTATTGTGCCATTTTTAGAGATGAGACACTTGGACTCAAGATAGCAGTATAACTGGTTTGGGTCATACATTCACAAGGGGCAGAGCCTGATCTATAACAGGGATCCTCAAGCCCTGAACCACAGACTGGTACCAGTCCGTGGCCTGTTAGGAACCGGGCCACACAACAGGAGGTGAGCGGCAAATGAGAGAATGCAGCTTCATCTGTATTTGCAGCCGCTCCCCATCGCTAGCATCATCACCTCGGCTCCACCTCAGATCATCAGGCATTAGATTCTCATAGGAGCACCGGCCCCTGGTGCCAAAGAGATTGGGGACCGCTGATCTATAAGACCCCAAATCCCTTTTAGCACCTTATCTCCACTTTGGAAATAAGAGTAGATTTCAGCTCAGGATAAGGAAACTCTTTAAAATTAAAGTAAACTCTTTTAAGTTAAAATTTAGAGAAATAGACTAGGCTACCTTGGTGAGTTCCCTTCATGGAGGAAATCATACAAGACCAGGGGCACCATAGGAAAAGGCGCCTAAGGCTGGTTTTAAGGATCCTTCGAACACTGAAATGAAATGCTTGTCTCAATGCCTTGTTTTTCCCATCAATAAAAACAAAAAATTCTAATAACAATAGAAAGTTACTGCTGAATTATAAAATGGCATATCATTAGTAATGGGCAAATGTATTCTTTTTTTTTTTCAAGCAAGCTAAATGAATTGTTCCCTAAAAGACTCAATTAACAATTAAAATTAGTTTATATTTTACCCTCATTAAATTTTCAAGCTCTTAAGCAATTATCAGTTGGGCCCAAATTCACTTACTGTAGGGCAAGGAGGAAATTAAGAAATAGTAAGGCAAGTAAGTGGTTGCTGATCTGTAGGTTAGATTCTGATCGTGAAGAAAATCCACTCAGTCTGATCATTATTTATCTCAGAATTTAAACAGTAACTGTAATTGTATTCTTTGAACACCAAGTGCCCACCGCTCCCCATACTCCCACCCTGTAGCTAATTAGCTAGGCAGGTCTTATAACAAATACCCACTCAGAAACACTGGGTGATAGAAATGCTGTTGATAATTAAACACCACAATAGCATGAAGCCAATTTCAGGAGCTGCCGAATGGTCTTGCCTCAGCCCGACTGCTCACCACACTCACAGACTCTCTATTGTGCTTGCTATATAGTTGCTTGGCTGGAGATGGGATCCACTGCAATAAGAGAGAAAAGACAAAACCTTGAAAATGAATCCAGGAGTTCTGGACTTAAGGGGGAACTATCCAGAGTGTGAAAGTGAAAGGGCAATGGATCCAAGAATAAGAGAAGTGGATGGGCAGGAAAGTCAACCATAAAATAGACATAGACCGGCCAACCAGCCACAGTGAGTTCAGCAATCTGGTGACAAATAGACAGGGACTATAAAACTACAATACATAAATAATAGGTTCATTTGCATCCCTTTTGGTTTAGAGCAAGTTTGCTACGTTTTTTAAGGTGTTTAAGAAAATCTTGGATAATCATCCCGCCTCCCTGGGCCTCAGTTTCTTCATCGTAAAATAAGGAATTTGAAAAAATTCTCATCCTAGGGCGGCAAAAATAGGAATGGGGCTCCCAGAGGGGTCAAAAAGCCTAACCTACCACTTCATTACTCAAGATGAAACTACACAGTCTAATATAATTATCATTTTTACTTGTTTTCGCTTAAAATATATTAACCATGTTTGTTAGGTTGATTATCTCATACTGAATGGATACTTCTATTGGCAGTTATATAGGTCATTAATAATAGGGAGAAAATGATTAATTTATAAGTCAGCTGATTTGGTAGTCAATAAAGAAAATCTTTCAAAAAAGAGTGTTTTATTAAGCTATTAAAAAATCCATAGGAAAAAAATAATAAAAGTTTTGCTGGTGAAATGGCTGGAAACCACTTGCTCAGTCATACCTCTCCAACTCATGCATGGAATTACCTCTAACAGAGTCAAGTGAGGATATTCCCAAGGGTACCTGGGGACTTACCTGATCCCCTACCACAGAAAAAAGAAAAAAAAGAAAAGATTTCTCTTATAACAATTCCTTTAAAAAAAAAAAAAATCTTCGATTTGGGGGAAGTTTTTCCATGTTCCTCTGTAATAGAAGTATTCATTTTAATTTCTAAGTAATGTGCTTTAACCAAAATCTATATGGAAAATTTGATGCTCCAGGAAGATGCACATATCCATTCTGTGGCTTCAGAGATGCTCACTGCACCCACCAACACCACCACCATATTATGCCATGCTACAGGTATCCCAGCTTGAGAAGTGTAGGGATCTAGATGATCATGGAAAACTTACCTGGCCATAAAAATCTGTGGATCTTCTTTGTTAGTCTATGAAGAGGCAAAATGCTTTACCTTAAAGATGTAGAATCCCTTCAACCCTTACAACTCAAATAGCATCAAGCCTACAGCCTAGAAGGAAAAGAAAAGTCTAGAAACAAAACATGTTGTGCTAGAGAAAGCAGGAGAAATTTCAGGCGGAGCCAAGCATAGCTGTCCATCTGAAATGCCACCTGGAATTCACACCAGTAATAACTGTTGTGGATATAAAAATTAATAGGGGGGATTTCATAGTATTAGAAAAATTTATTTTTATAAATCATGTGTCTATCACCCAAGTGTTGACGCATGCATGCAATTCAAACATGAGGCTTACAATAAAAAGCTCACTGAATGACCTAGCAAGGACAATTCCCCCATTTTCTCTATAATTTGGACTGGAAGAGGGAGGGGGAGTGGGTAGAGGGTGTAGTTACTGGGTCAATTAATCAACCTGAAAACTGTGACACAAACTCTGACGCCTAACCTATGTCTAAAAATACACAAATGTATACGAATTTGTTTTAAACTGTCAATGCCTATATTTAGGACCTTCCCAGCAAGGCTATAATGAGACTGTGTTTGCGGGCTTCAGTCATAGCAGACTCTACCATTAATCTGAAGTTAGTTAAATTAACAGCATTTAGTACTGACTTGTCAATCTCACTGCTCCAGGAAATTGCACCTTGAGGCTACTAATATTGCCAATTTTTCCACTGGAGTATGCGCCCGCGTGTGTGTATGTGTATTTTTTTCTCCAGAACCTCCGTGTTCATACACCATCATTGCTTCCCTACGTCCACAGCACTTATATTATCATTTATTCTGGCCTCCTTTAGCCTTCCCGGGGGATTCTGCATAGTGTAGCTGCTCAGTGAAAGAGTTTTTTAGCTTTATATTTATTTGTTTATTTTTCTGTCATGGCTCATGACTGAGGCTTTAAAAAAAACTGTGACAGTATTTAGAGTACATGATTGACTGCTACAGCAACATTCATTAACCATGACAAATCTGCAGCAAAACACAGTCCTGAGTGTTCTAAACAGCGACTTGAAAAAGAAAGAAGAAAGAAAGAAAGAAAAAGAAAAAAAGACCCAACTAATTTTTCATTGACCTCATCTGTAAATAAATTTAGACTGATGGTGAGCAGGGGCAATAATAAATTAGTATTCATTTCCTGTAATTAATGCAAACATGCCTATGAACACAGAGAATATGAATATATAACCACCTAATTTCCATTTCAAAATAGAGCTAACAAATTTTCACTTGAGTTATCTTCATAACATTTTCCCCCTTAATTAGAAGAATGAAATGACTGGATTTCTTTCCCACCCACTAGGGGGAAATACTGTTTTGGTCACGGAGAGTGTCCAATGTATTGGCGACAGATCTGCCAACTTACTCTGATCTGTTTCATTATTTGATCCCCTACCACAGGTCCACGCTGAGGCTGTCTTCTCTTGTTTATCACTAATCAGGAAGGGCTCCTCTGAAGTGACCTAGTGACCACCTAGGCAGGCCCTCACATGCATGAGAGCCACCACAAGAAGCAGCCTCCCAGCCTGACACAGCTGTGAAACCATCTCTCATTGACATGAATGTTCACTCACACAATGGTGGGTTGGGCAAACAACATGATGTGAATCGAATACAGATGATCATGCATTGGGCAAAACAGGAAAATGCTTTACAACCTCTCCTGGCAAGAGAATCTAGTAGAACTTGCTCTCTTGGGCCTGGGCATCTCTGGAGACCTTTCCTATAGTTGGACCACAACCAAAGACCAATGTCAAGTCATCCAGCCATCAGAAGTCACTAGCCCTACTGTGTCTGCATTATTAGAATACTTCGATAGCAATAAATGGATTGATACTAAGAGATTTATGCCACTAAGACACACATACGAAAATGTCTGTGAGCTGGGCAGAAAGTGATAACAGCAGAAAATTTGAATCGGGTTCTACCAAAAAAAAAAAAAAAAGAACAAACAACTTTGGCAGAATACGGCTTGCCTCATTGATGATTTTTCCTAGGGCCTTCCTTGCCCTACAGAGCTTTTGACCTTAAGTGTTTGTTCCTCTGAAGATCATAAAAACAAATGCGTGCAATCTGCTTGGAAGTGGTCTTCATGGATACTTGATGGTGGAATTCTAATTAACTGCGCTAAGCAGCTATGTGGGGTATGTGTGTGACGAGAAGGTCAGAGGGCAATGGGAACATCTTAATTTGAGAGATTTACCATTTAATCTAGTGGTAAATGTCACTAATTAGACCTTATCATAACAAGATGTTAATAACGGACATAGATCCCACTGTCACCAGGTATTTTTCAAAACAGAGTAGATTCTTAGATATCCTGCTGGTGAAGCTGCATTTCCCCAGAAAGACAAAGGAGTCATCCCATTTCTTTCCCTTCAGTTGTCAGCCTGGAAAGCCGAGCAATGCACCTCAACACTCTGGTGCAGGAAGCCCAGGAGAGGGTGAGCGAACTCTCCGCTCAGGTGGAGAATGAAGGATTCAGTCTGGACAACACGGAGAAAGAAAAACAGCTGAAAGCTTGGGAGTGGAGGTATCGGCTCTACAGACGCATGAAAACAGGCTTTGAACATGCCAGTGAGTATAAGCAGAGGACTTCTGCATTTAAATAGCCCAAACCTTGACTTGAGACAGCCAGGCCTTCTTTTACTGATTTTTTTGTAACTCTACAGGGTTGTGGATGGCCGTTGTCAGCCTATTTGGAGCAAGGGCTCTGAGAAGCTGTAAAAGGATCTTTTGTCTTGCTTGATTTTCTGGCTCTTGATAGGTTCTCTGGCCACAGCCATGAAGCTTCAGTGCTGCTGGCCTCCCTCCACCATGTCATAGTCATCTAGCACTTTCCACCGCTAGGCACTAATGCCTAATGACCTGGATGGTCTGAGGCCCTAAGTGGCTATATTTTGGTATGTGGAGGTGGAAAAATATTTGTTCACCTATTGGTCCAGTTTCTGCTTCAAGCTCAAGTTTAAGTTGTTTTCAACTCTCTACAGCAGTTTTTTATATAGTACTTATATAAACCGACCTTCGATTAATACAGGCTACAGAGAACAGTCAATCAACGCATGAATTACGCTTCTGTCTACACTTCCATTCTCATTACCAATTCTTTTTGTTAATTTAAGAAAGCCTTGTTTCTGGATAATACTCACTAGCCCTGGAAGGTACTGCTTAGTGCAGCTTCTGATATAAAAAATATATAAAATTCAAACACTTGTGAAATACTAAACTTTTATTCCGAAAGCAATCTTATTTAAACAACAAAAACTTAGAAATATATTTTAATTTTAAATATAAGGGAAAGGACAGTTCATTAGTTTGGAAATTATCTGCCTCTGCTCCAGGAACCTTAGCTGTGCTAAAGATCAAAGGCAGTGAAAATCTTGTTTCTGAAGTGGTACTGTATACTAAGTACCAAAACTGGGCCTAATCCTTTCTCTTGAAGCAAATAGCTTAAGCAACATTAATGAAAGGTTGCTTTTAATATTAATCTCTTCAGCAATGCTGATACATGTTTGCCGTTTTTAAAAAAAAAAAAAAAGACAAAAGCAATTGTTTTAGTAAATGCATTTGCTATTGTACTTCATTCAGATGAATATTAGAAGTCATATTTTTAGACTTGATATCATTTTCCTTGTAATGTTCTAAATTAACAAATACCTTCTGGGTGTTAAGGAATACCAAAACCATCAGAAATCTTTTTAAAACCTAAAGTTAGTAGACATGGTATTTGCCCATGAATTCTTTCTTAGAAAAGTTCTACTTGATGTAATAGGAGGCAGCATGGGAGCGAGGCAAGTTAACATTCTATACTGGGAAGAGCACAGAATCTGGCATCCAAAGCCAATGGCTTTCATCCCAGCTATGTCTTCATCATGTTCTCAAATGAGTAATTTGGCCTCTTTGGGCTGCAGCTTTCTCATCCTAAAAGAGCAGTTGCTATACTTGCCCTTTCTACACAATGGGGTTGCAAAAAGTCTCCAGTGAAATGATTTACGAGAAAGTACTTTATGAAATGTAATGGTCTCCATCTACAAAGTTGGTTCCTGCTAACACTTTCTGGCCTCCTCTCCGCTGGTCCAGCTGATCTCCAGAATACTTTGGGAAGGCTTGACTGGTATTATGTACCCCTTCGGAAGATGTTCTAATGATCAAATAAGACCAAGATGGCAACAAATAAAGGCCATTGAGACTTCTAATGAAAGTGTTCAAAAGCAAAAGCTATTAGGCTCTACAAACAAATGTTTCCATAGTATATGTTTCAGGGTATCCATCAAAAAGGCAAGAACATTGTTTGAAAAGGATTCACTATGTTAAGATCCTTATGTTTTTCCTTCTGTCCCAGGAGCCCCCGAGGTGCCAACCAACGTCTGTCTCGCGGTAACGGGCAGCACATCACTCACTGTCAGCTTTCAAGAGCCTCTTAGTGTCAACGCAGCTGTAGTGACCAGATATAAAGGTACTGGGCTCCAGATATTTTTTTTCATTGCTCCTTAAAAAACAATCCATTGTTTGGCGATCAGTTGTGCATTTTCTGTTTGTTTTCTTGCTAATAGGCTGTTTTTTCATCCCATTTACTTTTGGAGTTGAAATAGTTCCACGGGCACTCATGAATAGAGTGATAAGTCACAGAAAGGATGAACCACAAGACCGGGCTGTCATTCTAAGCCCCTCAATTAATATTAATATCCCAAGCCTGTTTGCATAGGGCCTGCTCTGTGCGTATCATAGGGATGGATACAGGGCTGAGTAGTACACACTGAAGAATCAGCCTGGATCCAAGGAGCTTAGAGGCTGGGATTTGGAACATACTAAATAGCGGGGCATATAAATTGATAGCTGTAATAGCAGGTAACCAGCATTGTGGATTTTTTTTTTTTTAACCAGTAATAACAGATACAGTGTGCATTGGAGGTCAGAAAGACCCCAGGGTGGTGGTGGCATTTGGGTCTAGCTTTCAAAGATAGCTAGAATTTGAACCAGAAGATAAAGTAAACTCTAAGTGAAGAGAACAGTGAGCACAGGTATAAAAGCAAGAACATGCTAAGATAAGTAAAGAAGAATAAAGGGAATGTGTCGAAGAAAGAGAGAATAGCATGGCTCCAAGGGAGGGAAGGAGAGGATTCGTGCCAAGGTGCAGGGAAATGTAAGATTAGAGGGAAATTAGGGTCAGGAGATTAAGAGTAGGGTGAGGCTTGAAATAAAGACTAAGGATTTTAGGTTTTATTTGATGAACCCTGCAGGCCACTAGTAAGGACAAGAGCAGAGAACTGAAAGATTTAAGTGGCAACACTGTGTATGAAGTATTGGAAGACGTGGATTTAGAATAAGGAGATGAATTAGGAAGATATACAGAAGAGAGGTCATGACAGCCAGCATGACCTCTCGGAGAAAAAAGAGAGAGCCCAGAGGAGAAAGATATTTCGGAGATGTTATCATAACAGCCAAGGCTTACAGGGCACCTACTATGTGCTGGATACTGTTTAAAGTCTTTATATTAACTCTATTTAAGCTTCACAACAACCTTATGAGGTAAGTACTGTTACGATTCCCATTTTGCAGATGAGGAAACTAAGGCAATGATGTTAAGAAATTTGTCTAAAGGCTCACGGCAGAGCCAGAAGTACCTCATTATGTTGAAGTATGAATGTGGTAGACAAAAAAAAAGAAAGAAGTCTCTTTTCCTGATTCATGAGGATATATGGAAATACCCTGAACAGTTCTAAAAACTGATAAAGCTCTGCAAGTGTATTCCAAGATGCCAGGCCACAACACAGAATTTTTGTGTACTGTTGCTCCCTTGGGCCACAAAAAAAGTAGTGTTTGTGCTTCCTTTCTCCCTCCCAGGGCTTGTTGCCAGGAGAACCTCCTATCTGCAAACATTAACTCTGCCCACACTCCGTAGCTTCCTAAGGTGCTTCTAGATAAGTCCATTCTCTGTTTATAATACCTTACTTAGGTAAGACAGCCTTGAGTTGGTTATCACTTTGGGTCTAAGAGAAGGCAGCCTGAGAGTACTAGCAACAACAGATAAAAGAAGCCACCCAGAATGACCTCTCACAGCCATCCTTTGCTACAGTTCTGACACTTTCTCTTGGTTGTCTCATCTGCCAAGACTTTCCAAAATTCAGAGCCAGTGTTCACAGGCAACGTCAGACATGGGCATTTTCCTCTCTTTCTACATCTCTTCCACTCAGAGTTTTGATGAAGGGGTTTAATCAACGCTGTCCAACTTGACATTTTCTTCTTACGTTTGATTAGTGAGCTATCAGGAGCTAATTTATCCAGACTGTCAGCTAGTTAATACTTGGCCACGATGTCAGAAAATTCTATCAGCATTCACATATTAACGAGTCTCATCTCAGGAGACTTGCATTTGGGTGAGGTTGAAACGAAAGGTCACAAGTGGGTTCTGTTACTGACTGGAGGAGATTAATTAAGCATTATGAATAGAATTGTCTGTTGCATTACAGAGTAGATTTCCTTATGTTAATTTATAAGGTCATAAATTGAGTCCTTAACCTGACCACTCTCAAGGGTTATTTAAAACAGCTGGTGGCCTACTGTACCCAGAGACAGAAGGACAGTTTTTAATTCAGGGTTGAAGTAATTATTTAATTATGGAAATATTAGCAAAATTACCCTGAGACAAGACTAATTATTTTCTTTGCTTTATAAAAGAAGAAAAAACAATTGAGAAATCTGCAGGATGAAACGACAATTATCTAATTGGTTAGAGAGAAGGCTTAACCCTGCAGTATTTAGGGTCTGGCAAAAACATCTCACACTGTTCTCCAGAATTTCTGGGTTCAGCAAAACCTCAAGCCTATTTTGACAACTGGTTGTTTTCCCCCTTCATGCATGAGCCAGTGTTTGAAAGAAAATCTGAACCCTGTTTCTCACTTGTTTACACTCAACTCATCAACATGTTGGGTTTTTTAAGAGTTTGTTGATATTCAGGAACCTTTTTAAGAGCATCTCTTTATAAGTCTTCTTCAGGCCCCGGGGTGGGGGTGGGGCTACCAAGCCAGTTGCCATCACAACTTGGATATGAAAGGTGTCAATTCCAGCTTAAAACTCTGGAAACAGTTCAGGGTGAGACCCACTGGATTTTTCTGCCTGCCGCTCCCCTGAATGCAGGAAAATGGGGCTAAGAGAGCTACTGTCTGTTTTTAGGTGTTTTCTCCACTAATTTAATGAGCTCTTTTGGTCCCATCTCACCAGTTGTCATAGTTTACAAAGCAAAACTAGAGTTAGTTCAGATGCTTTGGATAATCACCAGAACTCTCCTTCCACAGTCTCTCCTCGCTGCCTTGGATAATGTGCCTGATGCTCTCATTTGCAGAACGTATGTCATTTCTCTGCAGGCCCAAAGGAGAAAACATTTTCGAAAGTTATTTTGCTGCTCTTTGCAAGGTTTGGGGTGGATAGGAAGGTATCCTATAACAGGTGCAGTAAGGCATCTGTTTACCATCCATAGGATGAATTATTTTCTGGCTTTTTAAAAAGCGGGCCTTGGAGCAGTCACACTTTGGGGTTTGCCAATTACAAGATGCTGCAATAGGTGCTCCAGTGCGTGTGGGCAGTACCCTGGTTTGGACGGTGCCCTTCCCCACCTCTTTTCCTGCCTTGTTTCCCTAACTGATTAGAAACCGCCACCCTAATTCCTTTCTATAAAGGCTTGTAAAAGTAAATTATTTAACTGCTCATCATTTGGTAGCATTTTTTTTTTTTTTAATTAAAAAGCATTCCTTCTTGTAGAGGTTTTCAGGACCTTTCAGGAGCTGGTAGTGTATCTGCTTCTGCAAAGACCAGGTGGTTGCTTCTACCAACCAACACCTTCAATCTCTTTCTCAGGAGAGGAAGCCAAAGAATTCCAGGAAGATGTCTGGTAGCATTACGACTTCTAGGAGGGAGAGTCCACCATTTGTACATTAAAACCCTCAGGGCTGATCATTTATAATGATAGTGCAAACTTGATGACTTGGTCACTTGGGCCATCATTCCGTAAGAGCTAAGAAAAACCTGATTTCATAGGGCTTGGATACACATTGTTTAGTTATTTAAATTATTTTTATGACTTCTATTATTTTTTCCACCTACACCTTGTAGTTGGAAAGATATTGGTCTACCAAGAAAAATGCACTGCATTAGAGAATATAATTATTTTCCATGTTTAATTAATTGAAAAATTAATCTCATCATAAGCATGAGGTAGCTACCCTCGTTACTAGATTGAAGTGATATAATTCCATGAAGCAAAAAGATTTATAACCTCATTTAGCCTGTCTAGGCAGGAGTAAAGCCAAAAGTTTGCAGATGATAACAACTAGGAGAGGCAGAAGTTATGTCCAGAGGAAATGAAACTCAGTGATTTAACATATTTTGCTTGTGAGTAAAAATGTAGAAGTGGGTTGAGTGACTAAATGTATGATGGGGATAAACAGCAGGGCCAGTGAGAATGAGAGAAAGGCAACGCTCAGCCATGACAGCCTTTGTGGCTTTAGTCCTCCTAAGTACCTCCCCTAGTTGCCGAGTTGTCAGGATCCAGCCAGTTTACTTTCCAGCCGTCTTGTGATTCACCTGAAAATCTTTCTCCACTAAGATATGTTTTATAAAGCATAGCTTTTTTGCATTTTCTTTTTTTGGGAGAAAAATTTTAACCCTCAAACAATACAGTACAGGGTTGTATAAGAGAAAAAGTCGAGATTTACTCTTTCCCCAATATCTCATCCCTACCATCACGTTAATCTCTGTCATGAGTTTAATGTATTTCCTTACAAATCCTTTCTTGATGCATGTACACACACACACACACACACACACAAATGTATAGTTTTATTTGTGTATTCTAAAATAAATATTATCACACTATTTGTCCGATTCTACAACTAGATTTTTTTCAACTCAACAATATACTATATGTATCATATACATCTTTTTTATGTCAGTATGTTTGATCTTCATTCTTTTTAATAGTTGTATAGTATTCTTATTCTTTAGATAGAGGCACTATATTTAATGGTTCTCCTACTCATGGACATAGATTGTTTCACTTTTTTTCCCTACTATGTAATATTGCAGTCCTCGTATAGGCGTACCTTGAGATAGTACAGGTTCAGTTGCAGACGACTGCAATAAAGCAAATATCACAGTAAAGCAAGTCACACAAATGTTTTGGTCTCCCAATGTACATAAAAGTTATGTTTACACTATGCTGTAGTCTATTAAGTGTTCAATAAAATTAGGTCTAAAAAACAAGGTACATATCTTAATTTAAAAATACCATATTGCTAAAAAATGCTAACCATCATCTGAGCCTTCAGTGAGTCGTATCTTTTTGCTGGTGGAAGGTCTCGATGTTGATAGCTGATAACTGATTAGAGTGGTGGTTGCTGAAGGATGGGGTGGCTGTGGTGATTTCTTAAAATAAGACAACAATGAAGTGTGCATAGTGATTAACTCTTTCTTTCACGAACAATTTTGCTGTTTGATAGCATTCTACCCACAGTAGAACTTTTTAAACAATTGGAGTCGATCCTTTCAAACCCTGTTGCTGCTTTATCAACTAAGTTTATGTAATATTCTAAATCCTTTATTGTCATTTAGACAATGTTCACATCATCTTCACCAGGACTAGATTCCATCTCAAGAAACTACTTTCTTTGCTCACCTATAAGAAGCAACTCCTCATTAGTTAAAGTTTTAGCATGATATTGCAGCAATTTAGACACATCTTCAGGCTCCACTTCTAATTCTAGTTCTCTTGCTGTTTTTACCACATCTGCAGTTACTTCCTCCGCTGAAGTCTTGAACCCCTCAAAGTCATCCAAAAGGGTTGGAATCAACTTCTTCCAAACTCCAGTGTTGATATTTTGATCTCTTCCCATGAAACACAAATGTTCTAATAGGATTTAGAATGATGACTCCTTTCCAAAGGTTTCAATTTACTTTGTCCAGGTCCATCAGAAGAATCACTATCTATGGCAGCTATAGTCTTACAAAATGTATTTCTTAAATAATAAGACTTTAAAGTCAAAGTTACTCCTTGATTCATGGGCTACAGAATGCATGTTGTTAGCAGCCATGAAAAGAACATTAATTTCATTGTCCATCTCCATAAGAGCTCTTGGCTGACCAGATGCATTGTCAATTAGCAGTAATATTTTGAATGGAATCTTTTATTCTGAGCAGTAGGTGTCCACGGTGGGTTTAAAATATTAAGTAAACCATGTTGTAAACAGATGTGCTATCATCCAGGCTTTGTTGTTCCATTTATAGAGTATAGGCAGAGTAGAATTAGCATAATTCTTAAGGGCCCTAGGATTTTTGGAATAGTAAACAAGCACTGGTTTCAACTTAAAGACATCAGTCACATTAGCCCATAACAAGACAGTCAGCCTGTTCTTTGAAGCTTTGACTTCTCTCTAGCTGTAAAAGTCCTAGATGGCATCTTTTCCAATGTAAGGCTGTTTTGTCTATGTTGAAAATCTGTTGTTTAGTGTATCTAACTTTATTAGTTATCTTAACTAGATCTTCTGGTTAATTGCTGCAGCTTCTACATCAGCACTTGCTGCTTTATCTTGCATTTTTATGTTATGAAGATGACTTCTTTCCTTAAACCTTACAAACCAAGCTCTACTAATTTCAAATTTTTCATCTGCAGCTTCCTTATCTCTTTCAGCCTTCATAGAATTGAAGAGTTAGGGCCTCGCTCTAGATTAGGTTTAGGCTTAAGGGAATGTTGTGGCTAGTTTGATCTTGTATTGAGACCACTAAAACTTTCTCCAGATAAGCAATAAAGCTGTTTCACTTTCTTATCATTCCTGTGTTCACTGGAGTAGCACTCTTAATTTCCTTCGAGAACTTTTCCTTTGCATTCACAATTTGGCTATATGGTACAAGAAGCCCAGCTTTCAGCCTGTCTTGACTCTCAACATGCCTTCCTCACTAAACTTAATCATTCTTAGCTTTTGATTTAAAGTAAGAAAACATGTGACTCTTCATTCAAAATGTCTCAGTAATTTGTACACATGTTGTCTTCTAAATGAATTTTAGTATTGGCCTGTCAAGTTTAATTTTTAAAATCTTGTTGAGCTAACCTCATATTCCTAAATTAATTTGGGGAGACTCCCCATCCATCACATCTTCCTAACCAAGTTGCATTTTACATATTCAATGATAATGTTCTTTATGTGGATCTTCTATACTTCCTGTTAAGTTTCATTCTGGATATATTTTACAGTTTTTGTGACTATTATGAGTGAACTTTCTTTTAAAGATATTCTCTAATTGACTATTAAAGGATAGTAGAGGAGCTATTGTTTTTGTTTTTGTTTTTTTATCTTTAGTTGGTTGCTTTATTGAACTTAGTAGTAGCTTTTTTTTCAGTAGATTGTCTTGCATGTCATGAAAAAGTTTTCTTTTACAGTTTCTTCAAGGAAGGATCGATTTTTCCCCTTCCTTTCTAATATTTTTCTTTTTTGGATCTCACTTCATTAATTAGGATCAGTGTGAGTTCTAGTTCCTACAACATTATGAATGGTAACTTAGATAGTAGGTGTCTTCTCTTAACTGTATTTGTCAACATGCATCTAATACTTTACCATTAAACATGTCTACTGCATGTTTCTGGTAGGCCTTTTACCAAATTAAGGAAGTTTCATTTGGATTATGATTATTGATATAGTGCTGATATTGATTAAGGAAGTTTCATTTGGATTATGATTATTGATATAGAACACAATTTTTAAATTTCCTGTCTGACTCTTTTTCAGAAGTCATGTATTTGGGCCCTCCTTTTTGAATTGTTGAACATTTGTCTATTTTATTGGTTTGTCTGGAGAACTAATTTTTTTTGGTGATATATAAAACCTACTTCTTGCTTATTTCCTATTTTATTAATTAATTTCTGGTTTTAGTTTTGCCAATCCTACTACTTTCTGTGGGTTTATTTTATTCTTTCCTACTGTTGTGTATTTATTTGAAAACTTAATTTACTTGTTTCTTTATTTTTCCTGTTTTATAATCCATGGATTTAAAGCTATAATTTCCCCTATTATTTTGTCAATATCCAAAAAAGGCAAAAATGCAGTGCTATAATTATCATTTATTTATAAATAATTCATAATGTATTTCATTTCCACTTCAACCAGTTTTTAGATGAGTCATTTTAAATTTCTAAGTGGCTGTATTTTTTTTACTATATTTTTAGTGCTAATTTCTAATTTTATTATAAGAAAAATTTTAAATGTAGACTCTATCTTATTGATTTTTTTTTTAATTCTTATTTGTAGCTAACCAATGAATCAGTTGTATATGTACCATATTTGATATTTGAAAAAAAAAAACGTGTAAACTCCCTTGGGTAAAAAGTATGAATATGTGTGTTGTTTAAATCCCTGTTCTTTTCTAAAATATTTGTCCTTGGAACTTTGATGTCTGAGAAGCTGCTTTGTCTTGCTCAATGCTATTACCTCAGTTGCTATTTTGTCTGTAATTAACATTGCTATTTACATGTTTCCATTTGCCTGCTGTCTTTTTGTCCCTTTATTTTCATCCTTTCTATGGCATTTGAAATACATTAATTTCTTGTAAAGAGTATATAGTTAAATTTATTGACCGAATCTGAGAGTCTATCTCTTTTTATATACACTTTTTAATTCGGTTTGTCCAAAGCGATCTAAGAATGAGATTTTAAAAAAACAAATTTGTTCTGAGAGGTTTATAATGAAAAAGCAACAGTTATTTGCTCCATTCTTCCAATCCTTCTCCTCAAAGCTAGACACTCTTAACTCCTTTAGTTCTCATAGTTATCTATCTATTTTAATTAATATGCTCCTATGGCTATTTCTTGATTTATCGATTGCGGGTCTTAGGTATGCAATTACAACTAGAACAGAAAAGAATTTAACTATCTCATAACACCATACTCAACTACCTTATTCTCTCAACATAATTATATTTCCATTTTTAGCTAAGTCAACAATGTTTAGACTGACTGTGTAAGTTTTTGACATTACAGAGTCAAGTAATGTACTATGATTGTATTTCCTTTCCTTTATTTTCTCTCCAAATCTCTAATTACCCTTTTTTCACACCCTACTTGCCATTATCATATTCGAAATTCATTTCAAATGATCCTTTCAGAGTAGTACCTATTTTTCTCGAGTAGTTCTTATTTTCCTTCCCAGAGTTCTCTCTGCTCATGTTCCACTGTATAATAACTCATTAGGTTTGCATTAGGAAAATGTATATTAAAATGAAAATGAAATATTACTACATGCCTATCACAGTAGTGAGAAAAAAATTTTAAATAGTAATAACACCAAATAGTAAAAATGCAGAGAAATCAGATCACTCATATGTTGCTGGTGGGAATGCAAAATAATACAGGACCTCCTAAAAATAAAAAGTTTCTTTAAAAACTAGACATGCAGCTACCATACATCCTACCAATTACACTAATGGGTATTTATCCCAGTGAAAGGAAATTTTATGTTTACATAAAAACCTGTACACAAATGTTTATAGCAGCTTTATTTGTAATAACCAAAATCTGGAAACAATTTAAATGTCCTTGAATTGGTGAATAATTAAACAAACTGTGGTACATTCATGCCATGAAATATTACTTAGCAATGAAAAGGAACACATTATTGATAAACTTAACCTGGATGAATCTCCAAAGAATTATACTGAGTGAAAAAGCCAACCGAAAAAGACTACCTAGTGTACTATTCCATTTATATAACACTCTTGAAATGGCTAAATTATGGAAACAGAGAACATATTAGTGGTTACTGAGGATTAAAGAGGAAATGAGGAGGAGAGAAATGGGTATTTATGGCTCATTTTTTTTTGTTTTCTAGCTAATTAATTATTTTAAAATACTTTGTTAACCTTTTAAAGGATTTGGAGAGAAAAAGGATGGGAAGCATATGTGTCAGTTTAGCATCTTGATCCAATCTCCAAGTCACTTCTCTTTATTTTCCAGACTGTATGCTCAGTAAACATGACCTAATGCTAATATTCACCTAAGCCAACATACTTATAAAAGCATAGCTACTATTTTAAAAAATTATATGTTATGTAGGGACGAATGTGAAACTGGGTTTTTATATCAGCTGGTGAAGGATTATTCCTGACACTGATTTCTTCTTCTTTCTGTTGTATTTGGAAAACCATAGATCCATAAAATAATAAGCAGTTTTTGGAATGTATGAGTTTTTCCCTAAGGTACGAGTTCCTTGAAGGCAGAAATCTTGTCTTTTCATTTTTCCACTTCACCTCCTGCATTCCAGGAACCTTGGCTTTCTTTCTGTCTTAAAACATTTCCCCCATCACAGGACATTTGCACATGATGATCCTTCTGCCTGGAACAGTAGCTCTCCCATGCCCCGCTCACTGACTGTTCAGCTCTCTATTAAAAATCATCTCTTCAGAGAAGCATATTGTAAGCATTTTATATAAATCAAGCTTATGATAAGTTCTATCATGACTTTCACCTTTTCTTCAAAGTAATGTTCACAGCTTGCAAGCATCTTTATTTCTATGGTTTATTTTTTAAGTTTAAATAGATTGATTATAGAGCTTCTTAGAGTCTTTAATATCTAATATATCTAATAAATTATTTCCTAAATTTAATTTGACTATCACTGGATGTTTCATGGGAATGAAGTTTTATAAAACCCTGAGAATATTTTTAAAAGGAACTCTCAAACTAAGCTGTACATTAAAATCGCCTGCCTTAGGATCCGTGCCAGGGTCCCTTCCAAGACCAATCAAATCTGAGTCGTTACAGGGTAAGGACCCAAGCATAGCTATTTTTAAAGAACGACTAAGTGAGTCTAACATGCAACTATGCTGTGAATGTGCAGTCATATTTTTAATATCTGTTCCTCCCATCAGACCGTTAAGCCTCAGGTGAGCAGGGACGT
>NW_011888885.1:778142-783351 GCF_000151845.1 Pteropus vampyrus | reverse complement strand
AAAAAAATTTTAAATAGTAATAACACCAAATAGTAAAAATGCAGAGAAATCAGATCACTCATATGTTGCTGGTGGGAATGCAAAATAATACAGGACCTCCTAAAAATAAAAAGTTTCTTTAAAAACTAGACATGCAGCTACCATACATCCTACCAATTACACTAATGGGTATTTATCCCAGTGAAAGGAAATTTTATGTTTACATAAAAACCTGTACACAAATGTTTATAGCAGCTTTATTTGTAATAACCAAAATCTGGAAACAATTTAAATGTCCTTGAATTGGTGAATAATTAAACAAACTGTGGTACATTCATGCCATGGAATATTACTTAGCAATGAAAAGGAACACATTATTGATAAACTTAACCTGGATGAATCTCCAAAGAATTATACTGAGTGAAAAAGCCAACCGAAAAAGACTACCTAGTGTACTATTCCATTTATATAACACTCTTGAAATGGCTAAATTATGGAAACAGAGAACATATTAGTGGTTACTGAGGATTAAAGAGGAAATGAGGAGGAGAGAAATGGGTATTTATGGCTCATTTTTTTTTGTTTTCTAGCTAATTAATTATTTTAAAATACTTTGTTAACCTTTTAAAGGATTTGGAGAGAAAAAGGATGGGAAGCATATGTGTCAGTTTAGCATCTTGATCCAATCTCCAAGTCACTTCTCTTTATTTTCCAGACTGTATGCTCAGTAAACATGACCTAATGCTAATATTCACCTAAGCCAACATACTTATAAAAGCATAGCTACTATTTTAAAAAATTATATGTTATGTAGGGACGAATGTGAAACTGGGTTTTTATATCAGCTGGTGAAGGATTATTCCTGACACTGATTTCTTCTTCTTTCTGTTGTATTTGGAAAACCATAGATCCATAAAATAATAAGCAGTTTTTGGAATGTATGAGTTTTTCCCTAAGGTACGAGTTCCTTGAAGGCAGAAATCTTGTCTTTTCATTTTTCCACTTCACCTCCTGCATTCCAGGAACCTTGGCTTTCTTTCTGTCTTAAAACATTTCCCCCATCACAGGACATTTGCACATGATGATCCTTCTGCCTGGAACAGTAGCTCTCCCATGCCCCGCTCACTGACTGTTCAGCTCTCTATTAAAAATCATCTCTTCAGAGAAGCATATTGTAAGCATTTTATATAAATCAAGCTTATGATAAGTTCTATCATGACTTTCACCTTTTCTTCAAAGTAATGTTCACAGCTTGCAAGCATCTTTATTTCTATGGTTTATTTTTTAAGTTTAAATAGATTGATTATAGAGCTTCTTAGAGTCTTTAATATCTAATATATCTAATAAATTATTTCCTAAATTTAATTTGACTATCACTGGATGTTTCATGGGAATGAAGTTTTATAAAACCCTGAGAATATTTTTAAAAGGAACTCTCAAACTAAGCTGTACATTAAAATCGCCTGCCTTAGGATCCGTGCCAGGGTCCCTTCCAAGACCAATCAAATCTGAGTCGTTACAGGGTAAGGACCCAAGCATAGCTATTTTTAAAGAACGACTAAGTGAGTCTAACATGCAACTATGCTGTGAATGTGCAGTCATATTTTTAATATCTGTTCCTCCCATCAGACCGTTAAGCCTCAGGTGAGCAGGGACGTTTTATTCATCTCTGTACTGCTAGTACTTGGCACAGGGCTCAATGTATATATAGTTGGTACTCAATTAATTCATTGTGAGTCACAATAAACATGATAAACACAGTCCCCTTGTTTATGTGGCTTAGAGGTTAGTGGGGAAATTAAACACAAAATTCGCTTCACAGTATAAGGAAAATAAGGCCTGTCGTTGACCCAAAGTGTTGAGGCTGGAGTTTTTCACAGGCTTTGTCCAACACCTTCTTTTATTGACTCTCACCTCTCATCCCTTTCCTTTATAAGTAGTCCAGAGTTCTCTTCCAGGAACCCCTACCCTCGCCTTCAGTTTCATCCTCTGCACTTTGCTGGCTCCCTCCAGCTTGCTGTCTCTGACACACTTGCCACTGGAACATTTCTGCAAAGGTGATCACATCAGTGCTGAGGAGAGTGGCTTATTTCTTCCTCCTCCCTCCCACCCCCACACACACCCCTCCGGAACTTTGGAGCCATGAAGCCTCTTGGCGGAGAAGGAGGCCCACCAGGCAGCTCTTTATTGCCATGCAACTGTGAGATTCCTCCCCACACTTCCTCCTGGGGAAAAGTCAGCCTGCCAATCGAGATTTAACAGTGGAGCAGTGCACGGTGACGTGCCAAGCCCCCCCGCCACCCCCCAACCAGCCCCATCACCACCTCACACCGCCATCCCCACCCCCGGACTGAACAAACTGTATCACTTACCCCCTGGGAGACTGGCAGCTGCTGAGCCCAGACGCCACAGGGGCTGGTGCGTTTCCAGTGGCCGCAGAGACAGGTCTCCACTCAAGGCGCAGCTCTGTCTCTGACTGCTTAACGGGGCACACAGCTGGTACTGCAGATGATGAGCCGCTTCTGGGCTACCTTCTCCCCTCAGAGACTTTCTTGTGATTCCTTCTTGGCCAGACCCCTTTGCAGCATTATAGTTTGTCAATAGCCCGCGACTGCTTTCTAGAATTTCTCTCCAGGAGAAAGTGTGTTTTTCTAAGAAATAGGTGTTCTACCCTGAAGCCTAATTTCATGTGAGAGCTCAGAAATGAAACGAAAATAATCACCCTCAAGTCTGGAAGCTGAGGGGCCTCTCCACACCATGAAGAGTGCTTCCTTTTGGGAGGCGGGGGTGGTCCTTTGTGATTCTTAAATTTTAAATTTCCAATTATAAATAGAATGTATGTTCCTTGTATCTGCCAGGGTTTCAGCAGAAAACAGAAGCACACTCAGCTTAAATTTTTAAGAAATTTTAATGAAAGGTTTTTCATCAGAGAGGTGAGCAGAGTTTGTGAACGGGCAACAGACAGCAAGGCACACAGTACTAGCAACTTTGGGAAGCTGTCTTTACCCCTGCTCTTGAAGGGGAGAGGGAGCACCAGTCAGGAGTTGCTATGTGAAGGGACACACCCACAGCCAAACTGCAGCACCACCTGAATCCAACCAGAAGTCCAAGGACAAGGGGCCCTGGGTGATGCAGTTCATAGCGGCCTCCTGGAGACAGAGCAGGACAGCAAGTTCAAAAAATTTTCTGGGGTGGAAGGAGGATAGAAGGATAAAAGGAAATCAGTATGATACCTATAGAGCATTGCAAAGAACAGAAATTTTAAACAAAGAAATAAATCACTCACCCTTAGTCCTATATCCCAAAGAAATCTACTCCTTGAAGGAACTAGATGTATTTTTTTGATGTAGCCATAATAAAATTGAGACCATATATTTAATAATAATGGTGAACATCTGTCAAATCCATACCACATGCTAGGCACGAGTCAAGGTTTTACAAGCATTGCTTCTTCTAAACCTTACACAGCTTTATGGAATAGGTAGACTATTATCCTTTCCTTATGAATGAGGATCCTAAGACAAAAAGAAGAACTTATTACAGCCATGCTGGAGTCCAAGTTAACCTCAGTCACCAGTCCCAGAGCCTCTACTCTTAATGACTATGCTACATTACCGTCTTTTCCACTTCACATCCCATGTTATGACTTTTGCTTCAAAGCATTGTTTTAATCCATACATAATATTACATGGAATATATCAATATGCATTTTACTCTTTCTTGATTATTGGCTATTCAAGTTGCTTCCAATTTTTTTTAATATTATAAATGCTATTGCCATGAACATCTCTATATTTAGAGTTTTTCCTGCATTTTGGAATATTACTTTAAGAGTTCTCCTAGTTTTTTTCCCTATTTTAAAGTCAGTCTTGATTTTTCTATCATTTTGAGTCCCATAGTTGGAAATAGCTAAATGTGGACATGGGAAACAATATTAAAATTCTCCAATTCTATCAGTCCACCTCACTCCCGAAGAAAAAATAAATAAAATTAAGAAAAGTGAAAGGAAGTATAATGAGTCAAAGAGCTCTAATTTCAATGAGAAATGACATCTAAATAGGTTGAAGATCGATCACGCCTACCTAATCCCACAGCCCCAGGTGTTAAAATGGAACAGCATCCATGAATGATGAGCACAGGGCACACAGGAAGTGCTGCGTGAACATTAACCGAATCTAAATAAATGGGGTTGTATCTCTTCTCTCCTAATCAATGATTTCCACTTCTGATGAAATGTGTGCTAAGGACTACACTGATGGATAAAAACAACTTATCGAGAGAACTTAGGTCAAACTGTTCAGTGCCAAAGAAAAGTTGTCCATTGACAAAGGAAGGATTTAGGCTGTTCTACAAAGTACTTTAAATTCTAAAATTGTGCTCTTGGTTTAGTTCGTCCCACTCTTCGGTACAAGGAAAACAATTTTCTAAAAATACTTTGGCAAGTGTTTATCAAAGTCTTGATTTGTCTGTTCTACATAGCGTGTTGATTATGGCATGGTATAAATTAAGTCAAAATGCCACAATCTCCTGGAAGCCCATGATTTGTGAAGGATGGTTTCATGGCAGATTTTGGTAGCAGAGCATGGGTCTGCAGTAAGAGGACATTATACAGCGGAAGGGGCCTTAGACAGAAAGTCAGGAGGCTGCTGTCCTAGTCTTGTTCTACTTTAACTAGCTAGGTTATCTCCTTGGGCAAGTCACATTTCCCTTTTAAGTCTCAGTTCTCTCCTCTGAAGAAATGAAGGCTAGGACTAGATCAGTGGTCTTCAAACTGATCCATGGAATCTTAGGTCTCCATAGAGATGCCTCAGGCACAACATGGCAGGGCAGTGGTGGGTGTGGGGAAGCAGTGGGAGGTTTCCCAGACTCTATAGTCTATATAAATAGGTCATCCTGTTATATTCTTTCAGAGCATTTGTAAGTTCCCCTTATAGTCTTTTTCCCAGTTTGTAATTACATCTTTAGCCATATATTATTTGCTCGATATCTATTTCTCTTTCTAGACTATATTCTCCATAAAGGCAGAGACTGTGCCTATTTAGTTCACCATTATAAACTCAGTGACAGCACAGGGCTCAGCAACATGGTACATGATTATTTGTTGAATGAATGAATGAATGAATGAATGAATGAATTCACACCTCTCATTTCCAACCTTGGAGGTGCTTATAAACATGGAGATAATTAGTTTCAATTAAGTATACACCTTTTCCTCCTCCTCCTCTTCATT
>NW_011888885.1:775942-778092 GCF_000151845.1 Pteropus vampyrus | reverse complement strand
GACAAAGGAAGGATTTAGGCTGTTCTACAAAGTACTTTAAATTCTAAAATTGTGCTCTTGGTTTAGTTCGTCCCACTCTTCGGTACAAGGAAAACAATTTTCTAAAAATACTTTGGCAAGTGTTTATCAAAGTCTTGATTTGTCTGTTCTACATAGCGTGTTGATTATGGCATGGTATAAATTAAGTCAAAATGCCACAATCTCCTGGAAGCCCATGATTTGTGAAGGATGGTTTCATGGCAGATTTTGGTAGCAGAGCATGGGTCTGCAGTAAGAGGACATTATACAGCGGAAGGGGCCTTAGACAGAAAGTCAGGAGGCTGCTGTCCTAGTCTTGTTCTACTTTAACTAGCTAGGTTATCTCCTTGGGCAAGTCACATTTCCCTTTTAAGTCTCAGTTCTCTCCTCTGAAGAAATGAAGGCTAGGACTAGATCAGTGGTCTTCAAACTGATCCATGGAATCTTAGGTCTCCATAGAGATGCCTCAGGCACAACATGGCAGGGCAGTGGTGGGTGTGGGGAAGCAGTGGGAGGTTTCCCAGACTCTATAGTCTATATAAATAGGTCATCCTGTTATATTCTTTCAGAGCATTTGTAAGTTCCCCTTATAGTCTTTTTCCCAGTTTGTAATTACATCTTTAGCCATATATTATTTGCTCGATATCTATTTCTCTTTCTAGACTATATTCTCCATAAAGGCAGAGACTGTGCCTATTTAGTTCACCATTATAAACTCAGTGACAGCACAGGGCTCAGCAACATGGTACATGATTATTTGTTGAATGAATGAATGAATGAATGAATGAATGAATTCACACCTCTCATTTCCAACCTTGGAGGTGCTTATAAACATGGAGATAATTAGTTTCAATTAAGTATACACCTTTTCCTCCTCCTCCTCTTCATTTTTAAACCAAATGAAATGATCTATGTCTGAGTTCTGACTTGGCCTTGACTTAGAAATGGTATAACCTTGGGCACAGAGGTCATAACTTCTCTGAGTTTTGGTTTCCTTTTTAATAAAATGACTAGGGTAGTCTATGATCTGTCAGGTCTCCCTTTGCTCTAGCATTCTATAATTTCATGATTTTGTCCATTCTCAATCCAAAGAAGGTTAGATAAGCTGAAGATCCTGCACAGACTTAGAACTCAATAACATAGACTTAATCTATGGGAATGGACAAGATCTCTAGTGGAGAGAGATATTCAGAGAACATCTCTGGCAGATATAATCACAAACTGGCAAAAACAGAACTAAGAGGCAAGTCATCACTCTGCCGCCTACTAGCTATGTGTGTGATTTGGGTCAAACATTTCATCTCCTAAGGGCTTCAGTTTCTTCATGTATAAAATAAGGATAAAAGTACCTATTTCTGCTGTCCATGTGATAGTATAAGCCAAAACAAGTGAGGTGATATAAGTGAAAATGCTTTGTAAATTATAATGTGCTATATATATTTAAGATGATGCCATCATCATTAGTAGTAGTTTAACATAAAGATCATGATATTAATATATTATAATAGGACAATGGATTAAAGGGAAAAAACCATAAGCAGCTCTAGACAACATGGGAAAAATCCTTAAAGTAAAAAGACCTTTATAACCATGATTCAAAATCTAGAATAAATTCGACCTCCTTTTTAAAAAATAGTTTCAGCAGAAACAACTGTAAACAACATAAGCAGATAAAATTTCATACAATAAGCATAGGTCCATCTTTCTAATATAGAAATAGCTTTTGAAATCTACAAGAAAAAAATGAGGGAAGGCTAGTTCATAGAGAAAGAAACACAGATAGCTTCTAAGCATATAAAAAGAAGTTCAACTTCTCTCATTATAAAAGAAATGCAATTTCAAAGTAACCTGAGATATCACTTTTCACCTTTCAAAATGGCAAAAATCCAAAAGTTTAACTTACGCTCTATAGACTAAGCTCTAGGAATCAGTCACTCTCATGTAATGCTGGGGGAAGAATATTTTTATGACCCTTATGGAGAGCAGTTTGGCAATATCAAAACTGCAAATGCAAATAACCTTTGACCTAGTAATTCTTATTAGGGGTATTTACCCTACAGATACACTTAGAGACGTATAAAATAAACTATGCAGCAGATTATTCATATTAGCATTGTTTTTAAGAGTAAATT
>NW_011888885.1:771184-775892 GCF_000151845.1 Pteropus vampyrus | reverse complement strand
CTAAGCATATAAAAAGAAGTTCAACTTCTCTCATTATAAAAGAAATGCAATTTCAAAGTAACCTGAGATATCACTTTTCACCTTTCAAAATGGCAAAAATCCAAAAGTTTAACTTACACTCTATAGACTAAGCTCTAGGAATCAGTCACTCTCATGTAATGCTGGGGGAAGAATATTTTTATGACCCTTATGGAGGGCAGTTTGGCAATATCAAAACTGCAAATGCAAATAACCTTTGACCTAGTAATTCTTATTAGGGGTATTTACCCTACAGATACACTTAGAGACGTATAAAATAAACTATGCAGCAGATTATTCATATTAGCATTGTTTTTAAGAGTAAATTGCATCACATGCAGTTGATAAGAGCAGAATATCAACAGAGAAGTAGTTAAAATAAATTGTTCATAAACATCTATACACAGCAGCTATAAGAAAGAATGTGAAATCTCATTATGTTTGATATGGAGAGATCTCTAAGATAAATAAAGTTTTAAAAAGGTTTGAAGAGTACATATAATATGCTACTTTTTGTGTAAAATGTAGAGGTCTATATTCATATTTGCTTGAGAATGAATAAAGAAGCTCTAGAAAGGTACATAAGATACTAAGAACCGTAGATTCCTACAGTGAGAGCAAAGCTGGAAACTGGGAAGATGGCAAATGGCAGACAAGGAACTGAGGGAGACTTACAGCTATATCACTTTTTATACTTCTTGATTTTTGAACCATGTGCATCTATTCAAAACATTAAAATTAATAAAATGATCAAAAGAAAAAATAAAGTTCATAGGATACAGAGTAAACAGTGAGTCGAGAGAAGAAAAGCAATGGAAAGAGACATGTCAGACAGATGACTACTCTAAAGGGCTAACATTTACAGAAAAAGTAAGGCCAGATAGAGAAACACTTTTCATCCCATGTTCAGGAATAGAAAAGTCTCAAGAAACATCTGAAAGAAGAGAGAAAGACAACAATTTTTTTTCTGTAAATTTCCACAGTGTTTTTCCTGTATTGACAAATAGAGAATAATACAGTGAGCTAAAGTGGGCAAGTTATTCCAAATCTTTCAGGGAGGAAGAAAAAATATCTGTTGCTATAATTTCTGTGACCATAGAGGGTGAATTTCATGGAGCAGGCTCCCATACTATATGAAATAACAAATTTCTCCAAAGGAGTCTTTTGTAGTGCTTATTTAAGCTATCAGGAAAGTGAAGAGTCTTAAATGACAAGAGTGTTTACATATTTAATTTTTGTGTAACACTAGAACCATAAAAGCTCTCTCTTTGAGATGGGGAATATGTGACACATGCAGTTAATTTCCACATTAAATTATTGAATGAAAAATACACACATTATCCATTGCAACTCCAGGATTAGGTCAGGTCAAATTTTATTGCTTTTGGCCAAGGGCTTTTGTAAGACTTATAAGGCTAAGAGCAGGTACAGTGTGATCTTTGGTATAAGTTATAGAGTTAAAATGAGGTTTTGAGTGGGAAAATACTTAGCATTTCAGAGGTAATTTCATGAAAGTCATTATAAGACTAGCACATCACCGTGTTGATTTAACTGGAACTTTATAAGATCACTTTAGCTCTGGTTTCTGAAACTGGCAAGGTTCATGTATCTGCCTGACAATAAATAACCAACCTTTTCTAGATTGACCTGTAATGGATGCTAATTTAAATTACCCCCAAGAAGTTTCTGGCATGGCACTAAATAAATGTGGCCAGGGAAAAAAAGAGGGAGGAAATGTGGATGATTCTCTAGCTCAGGGGTTCCAAAAATAAAAACAGATGGGCTAATGGTGTCCAATAGTATCTGCCTTCAAACCTGGACATGGACATGAGAAGGAGAAAGGCTTTAATTATCCTATTAGAGTAAAAAAAAATTGTATCTGACAAACACAGTCTACCAAACAGGCACTATGAACAAAGTGCTATCCCTTAGATAGGTTTATGAGAGAAATGTAGTGGAAATGGTAGCAGTAATAGTAGGAAATCTTTCCTGGGCTTTTATTATGTGCCAAACTAAATGTTTTGTCTGTTTTATCTCATTTAATACTCTCGACAATCTTATGAGGTAAGGTCTATCCTTCTCTTCATTTTTTTAGATGAGGAAAATTTAAGAAGTTAACCATTACACAGCTAGTAAGTGATAAGCCAGGATACGTATTCCTCCAAAGGGCACACTCAGAGTATCATATTAGACTCCCACTTACGTTAAAACACAGTCGGACTTTTATTGTTCCACAATAGTGCATCAGAATTTACTTAGGATCCATAGATCCTTTATATCTAATTATCTTCTAAAACACAGGCTTGAATTAAGCAGAATCTAACCAGTCCCAGCTCAGAACTGCTGAAGTATCAGGGAACTAAGAGTAAGGTAGAAAGTAATTTAGAACACTTTTACAAAGAATGTAAAACTATATTTACTATAGATCATTTCAGCTCCATATGTCTGTTTCAGAAATAAGTCAGACTGGAATAATCTCAGAGCAAGATTTCAACGAAATGTCTGGGTGCTTTCTTCAGTGACTGAAATTACTGCAATTATTTTCAATATGAACCTTCTAAAAGAGTATTTTATTAAGTCTAAATAGCTACATATTTAAACTCCTTATATGGGTCAATTAGTTGGCTCATCAAATATTCTGGGTCTCTCTGAAAATGATCATATATGTATGTTAAAAAAGTTTTCTCCTATGTATGCTTTTTAATCATATTTCCTCCATTTGTTTTCTTTGGGACATCCTAGTTAAACTTGGTTCCTATTATAAATTAACAAAGGTATAAATTGCTGGTGGATTAGGATAAAGACACCTGTGAAAATGATGGGCGCTTTTAAGTTGACCCAGTAGGGATACGCTCTTAAATTATCTTTGTGATGGAGGAAGAGAGCAATCAAATTCTTTATTTTCAAAAACTACATTCAACTCACAGATTTCGTGACAAAGAAACAAAAGAAGGAGTCACAGACACTAACGTTAGATTATTTGGATTAGGAAAAACTTTCATTTCTGTTACCTACTTCAAAAATATTTATCCCAGGTGCAAAACAGAGAACTAAACTATGACATAGTCTATGGTTCTGGCATCCCTGATGGTTACAAAGGTACCCAGCTCCTAAAAGACAGCACAGCAGAATCTGTGGAGATGGTTAAATTTGATACGAGCACAAAAGCTTCTCTTCCTCCTCGCAACTAGGTTTTGACTACAGGAATTAAAAATGATTAGTAGAAGGGGGATAGGAGGAAGTCATGAGATCATGTTACTGAAAAACATAAAAAGGTAAATGCTTTTAAGAAATTTTATTTTAAATCTGCATCTTACAGTTTGTCTTTGCATCCTATGAGATTCCAAGGAAGTAGCTGGACTGCAGTAATCTTAAAATCTCACCCAGAGACTACTTGAATTTACAGGAAGACGGAGTGGACATATATTTTTTTCCTATTCCTCCTGCTTAAATACAACTGAAAACACTGGAGTGATGTCAGAGAGCCAGCTCAAACAAAAGAGTTAAAAAATACCCTGAGTTTTTAAAAATAATATGAAACTGTCCGGCTTTCCACTGAAAATCATTCATAAAAGCAAGAACCTGGATGGTTTAAAACTGAATGAAAGAAAACAATCAATAGATGCCAACATCAGGATAGCAGAGATCTTAGAATTCGGCAGCTATGATAAAAATGTTTCAACAGGCACTGACAAACCTGCTTGGAACAAATGAAAAATTAAAAAGCCTAAACAAAATAAAAGAAAGTCTCAACCAAGAAATAGAAGGTATAAAGAAAAATTAAATTCAACTGTATAACTGAAGAATATAGTAACTCAGTGGATATGCTTAACAGCAGAATGAAGGGAATGGAGGGGGAAAAAACCAGTGAACTAAAAGAATAATAGAAATTACCTACCCAATTTGAAAAATGGAGAGAAAATAGACTGAAAAAAATAAACAGAGCCTCAGAGACCAGTGGATGATAATAATATATCTAACATTCCTTTCATTAGAGTACCAGAAAGAGAAGAGAAAGAGGACAGGGCTGAAAAAGTACTTAAAGAAATAATTACTGAAAACTCCCCAATATTGGCAAAAGACATTCAAATAGCTGAGCAAACTCCAAACAGGATCAAACAAGAGAAATCCACAGCAAGCCACAAGTCAAATTTCTGAAAACTAAAAACGGAGAACCTTAAATGCAACAAGAAAAAAAACACCTGACTTACAGGAGAAAAACAATTCAAATAATGTTGCATTTCTCATCAGAAAACATGAAATTCAGACAGAAGTGGAACAATATTTTCCAAGTGCTAAAAAAATAAGTGTCAAGCCAGAATCCTATGCCCAAGAAAATTACCTATCAAAGCACAAACAAGATTTTTTATAGATATAAACATGCTTTTCAAAATTTATATGGAAAGGCAAAGGAACTAAAATAGCTATAATCTAATAAAGCAGAATAAAATGGGGGGAATTGGTCTACTATAAACAAGACAGTGTAGTATTGATGAAAGAATTGACACCAGAGATCATTGGAACAGAAGAAATCCCAGAATTAGAGCCACACAAATATGCCCAACTGATTTTTGAAAAGGGTGCAAAAGCAATTCAATTGAGGATAGATAACCGTTTCAACAAATGGTGCAGGAACAATTGGATATCCACAGGCAAAATGAATGAATGAATGAATGAATGAATGAATGAA
>NW_011888885.1:735016-769694 GCF_000151845.1 Pteropus vampyrus | reverse complement strand
AAAATCAATTTTAGAAAAGTTTTACTTAAAATGGTGATGTGATGAGATCTAAAAAGCAAGAACAAAATCATAAAACACCACAAGCCGTATAAAATATGTATAATAAATAATAAAACCCCAGGATTCTGGACGTTAACAACCAAAGAAAAGCAGAGATCACCAGGCCCAACCTATTCTTTTAAAACCAAGGAACTGAGACCCAGACAAATGAAGGGACTTGCTCAAGGTCACAAAACTATTTGGCAGAGCCAAGATAAAAATCCTTGATTCTTGCTCCCAATTCACTATAATTTCCCAGGCAGTATACAACTTCCCAAGTGAAAAACATCAGAAACCACATGGAAACCTGAACCCTAGGCTAGGAACTTTAGGGGTTAATGCACCTAGCCCATAATCTGAGCAATTTGTAGAACTGAGGTGAGATTTCTTGAGTTTGCAGAAGTTGAGAATTCTCAACAAGAGCAGCTTGTTCAACTCTGATCTCCCTGGGATTAGAGTAGCATGCTGAGAGCTCTTAGACCCTTGCTACTTCTGCTGACATCAGAGGTTCACACCTCAGCCCTCAGATCCCTGCACTTCTAACTGAGGTGGATCATGAGAACCAACATTCAGTGCATGGTCATAGCCCACTGGCCCTCCCTCTCCTGGACTCTGGTCATGATTTTAACAAACATAAATTGAAGAATCTGATTTTGCTCTTTATGAAGGTTCCCTTTGAGCATAACCAGACTTATGTGGTGATAACTAAACGAGTCCATACTCCTTAAAATGAAGACAGTCTTTTCATAACTTGGCCCCAACATACCCTTCCAGCTTTATCTCCCACCACTTGTCATCTTGCATTTTAGGGCTAAACCCACAGAGAGCTCACCTTGCCTTGGACTCACCATATGATTTCATGCCTTCACACCCATGCACATGTTCCCTCTGTATGGAATGCCCTTTCACCCTCTCCCAACATATATATAGATGGCGAGATAGACAAATAAACACAAGGAAAATGAATGAAGGAGTGAATGAACACACTATAATTTGAGGAGTACTAGAAAAACCTGCTACAGGGTTTACAGAAAATAGTTTAAATAATGATTATGATACTGAAATTAGAGTAGTGAAGTTGTCAAAAAAAAATTCCTTTTTTTAACGTAATGGGCAACTCAAGGTTATCTATGTAATATTACTCTTGCTCACTTGCTTTCTGATATACTTTTTTGAGTAAAAAAGAGGTGAAATTACACAAGGTGGAGGTAATTGTGCAGGACCCTGAATTCATCAATGAGAGTGCAACAGCATATATATGGGAACCCATAATCCATTATGTTTGTAGTAAAGAAAACAAGCTTGGGAAGCCTTTAGTAGAAATTAATATCCAATGTTGCATCTTCTGACTACCTCACTTAAAAAGAAAATACCTTAAGGAATAGAAACAAACAAATAATTTAAACAAATAAATAACCTCAGGGCATGTCTTTATGCAATTAGCCATCATTCATACTTAGATGTAATTTATCATTAGATAAATGTTTGTTTAATTTTCAATTAGAGGTATAACTTTCTTCTGTGACAGCTGGGTTCAGTGTTTTGATCATGGAAGAAGGCAGGAAGATAATTTTGGAAGGGGCAAGAAAGTAGGCTTATTTAGAAGAATGGGGTGACTGAATGAGGAACTTGCAGACACTGTTCTGGGCTAAGGCCCGAACAGGAGAGAGACACCCAGAAGAGGGAAGTTAGAAAGTCCCAAGGACAACTCTTAAGTGCTTCACATCTTCGTCCTCTCATTCATTTGATGCACATCCAATGAATAAGGCACAACCTCAAGAAAACGGAACTCAGGCTCTAGAACATTGGTTCTAAACCACTTTGGTATCATTCTCCCTTTGAATAGCTCCTGGCCACAATGGCTTTGCCTGCCCAGGAAAAACACAGAACAAAATAAACCAAAGAATGAATTTATGCATGTTCCCCGTATATTTGATCTATAATCTCACGACTCTCACAGACACTCTGAAGCCTTAGATTTTATAACGTCCATGAACTCTAGGTTAAGGACCCCATGGTCAGTTAATATTTGCAGATCCTTCTCGTTTGTCAAGTATTTTTCATGTCATTATGTCATTTAACAACCCAATTAGCCAGATACCCTCTCATTTTACTCATGAGGAAAGAGAATGTCAGTCTGGTTTGTCACAGTATATTTTTATCTATATGGAAAATATCTGGAAGGAGAATCAAAAACTGTTGTCAGTGGTTGCCTCTGGGAAGCTAGCTAAGGAGGAATATAACTTTTTGTAGTATGTATATATTTTCTATATGTGATGTCACTTCTTTTTTTAAAAAGAAAGATATCAGATCTGCTACTTTTAAACCTGTATTTTTATTCTTTTCAATGGCTGAGAAATAGGTTCACTTAGAAAAAATCAGATATTTCCAATGTCTTCTGAAAAATGAAACCTTTTTATACAAATTCACACATCATTTATAAATCATTTATTTCCTAATACTAGTCAGATAATTTATGGGTAAATTATACATTTTAAAAGTAAATTTATTTGAAGCACAATGAGATTGCATCTTGCTAATATACAGTACTTATATTTGTAACAAATATTTTATTGGGTCTCCTTGGCTTTTACTTGCAAATTAGTTTTCAGTAGAATTATTGGACTGTGCAGTTTTTTGACAGACTTTTTGATACGGTAAATACTAAAGTAAATAAACTTTCACTTTTTCATTCCCCAGTCCCAGACAGCATTTGGACAAATCTCCTTACTTCCATATACACACACATTTTCAAGTATTTCTTCTATTTTATGTTACTCGAATTTTTAGACAACTAAATAATCAGTATCTACAATTTGTAAATGCTTTTTAAAAATCAAAACCCTGAATCCTGAGGTATTTATAACTTTCCATTTTGAGACTGAATGAAATAAAAAATGGTCAGGACAGTTGTAAACAGTAAGGATGGTGAACACCTTGACATGAGACCTTACCATTCAAAACAATTTGACATCAATTGTCGAGTGGTGATCACTAAGGTGCTAGAAACAATTTCAGCTGTGACCCAACTCCAGCAGGTTTTTAAGTTTCTATTAAAAATGGAAGAACCTGCTCCGTAAAGGGGACAGACAAAGCAACATAATTATTTTTAGCTTCGGCCTGGATGCTAGCTTTTGCTTTCATTTGGCAATGAAATGCTGGAGCTCCACGGCAGGTCTAGTGATGCGAAAGTGAACTTTAAGGAGAGTCCTCCACCAGGTTTTCCTCCATGAAAAAGACCAAGTTCCACATCTGGAACTGCACTTGCCCAGGTTCCCAGAGTCCTGGCCTCGTCCTAGGAAGGTGAAAGCAGCACTGAGTTCAGGTAGCAGAGCTCTCTGGAGTCTGCTGTCAGCACAGCCGCAGTCAGATACGTGTTTCAAGCATCTGTCAACACCATCCATCAATTACTCTGAGGAGATTCATCTTGGTGACTGAGTTGAAGTAGGATTTAAAAAAAAAAAAAAAAAGAATTGTGTAGAAAGGTCCCTGTTCTCAGATATACCAGACCTTCATGGGAAATCTAAGTTATCTGTGCACAGTGTTGGTGGTGAATGAGCTGGGCAGACCACCCCCAAATATTATAAATCAGAGGCTTTACAGAAAAAAAAAGAGAGAGATTTGGGGCCATGTGTCACAAAGGCAAGTGGTACATGTAGGAATTGAAGTCAGGACTTATACAGCCGAATTGTGATACTTGCACCTACTGGCTGTCAGGAAGTGATTTTGAATCACTCTCAAAATCAGCTCCCTTTCTTGAAATATAAGAGTAAGAACTAACCTAGCAGAGCTAGTAAGATTTAAATGTCTCCCACGACCCTCCTTACACGAACACTGGTCATCAATTAAATGACATGATCGAATTGATCATGTCATTCTCCTGCTCATAAACCTTCACTGGCTCCCACAGGATAAAAACCAACTCTCAGCATTGCATTCAAGAACTTTCACATATCAACCCATCCCTCAGCCCTCATATCCTTCCTTTACCTTATTATGCCCAACTCTTTCAACCCTCAGTCTCTCTCCCCAGAATGCCCTTCTCTGTGTGATTAAATCCTATTCAGTCTCCAAAACCCAGACCAAATGTCTCCTTCCCTTATCCTGTGTCTCCCTCCCTACTTCATTGGCCCTTGGAACAACAACACTATGTTCTCCTGCCTGCTATAGGGAGCTCCACATCTTCCTATAATTGCCTGTATCCTTATCCATCTACCTGCTGGTCTTTGAATCCTAGGGCAAATATGATGTCTTATTTGTGTTTACATCCCCATCACCCAGCACTGTGCCTTCCAATTCTAAAGAGGCTTAAAAAACTATTGGTTCATGTGTGGAAATGTGAATACATGACGGTGTTTTTAAAGTGTAAAGTCTCACTAAAATGTAGTAATTATTATCATTGAAGGGTGAAGAATGTGAGCAATAAGGAAAATTTGGTACCAGAGTTTTGCAATTAAAGGAATGGGTCTCAAGACCCTCTTAAATCTAGATGCAACATGTTTTTTGAGGACCCTGTAGGGGAGTGGGTGGGTGTACCAGGGGCATAACATCTTACCCTTCATTATGGGACAGAGCTGGTCCATGGGACTGTACCTTCATCTAGCTGCTATTGCAGATTCAAAAGTGTCATCTCTCAGACTTTTTCAAAATCAAAACTCATAAACCTGCACCTCTATGATTCCTTCTCTTCAGCTCCCGTTTTCCTCACCTTTCAGTACATGCTGCAGTGTCATTTAACTATGAGGGAAAGAGGCACTGGATTTTGAGCCCAGACAGACATGGGTTTGAAATCTGACCCTCCCATTCATTCCCAGTGTGTGGCCTTGGACGGCGCACTCAGTCTTGCAGAGCCTGTGATCTCACCTCTAAAAATGAGAAAAATGCATAACAGGGTTGTTGTGAAAATCAAATGAGAAAAATGTGGAAGAAGGTACTGCAAACTAATAATGTTTTGAAACCGTAAGATGTTATTTCCATGATGATAAGTAGACAAGTACCAGCCACAGTCTCGCCTTCCTTTGTTACTTCTTTCCCCATTTCTCTCTCCTGGATTCCTTGCAGAAGAACCACAATATGAATGTCCGTCTGACTGGGTCGGGTCTGCTTTTGCATAGAGAATTGTTTGCTCCAATCCCTAATAAGGCTGATCTACTTTCTTCTCGACAAAGGGAGAACTTTTGTGGGGGAAATAACAGTTTCAGCAGCTCCCCGTGGTAACAGAGCATTTCTTTGATCTCTTGCCACTATCTGAGTGTTGTTTTGAAGGTTACTTAAGGATGAAAGCATCCCCCAAAAAATCTACTGTCAAAGGGGATTTCGGCTCACCTCAAATTCAACCAACTCTGAGGTTTTGCATGTGTAAAACTGAGATGGCGACAGCTACATAAATATTAAATGAGCAGTGAGATGTCAATGTTTTTATTACTGTTTGCAATTGAACTTGGAGTGAAGCTGAGACCAGTTACATACACCTGGAAAGAGAGCATGGTTTTTGATATGACCACGATATTTGATTTGGAAATTTTTAAGTATACAGTGTTGCTAACAGCTCTTAGTTTAAAAAAAAAAAAAAAAATAGTTGAACTCCAGTATTCACCATGTCCTACGAGAGCTTGAGATGCCAAATATTTGAGTTTACATTTTTTAAAATGGCTCGCAAATGCCTCAGTGAATAGAAAAGACTGTCTCTTGGTGGATAACAAGAAGCCAGGCAGTTTCCTCCCCCTCACAAAGGGTGAAGACAATGCCAAACCTGAAGTGGTCCCCCACCTCACATGGACTATATGGCATTAATAGTCCATAGGCACTCTGGTCTCCCTGACCATAGCCTTGCCCCTCTCTAGATTTTCTCGAGTGATCTTTATAAAATGTAAATCTGATCATATAATGGCCTAATCTTTGAGGAGCTCCAAAAATGCCTTCAAAATAATGGTGGCACTTGTTAGCATGACATTGAGCTCCTGCCGCCCTGTTGAATCTCATCTATGATTGAAGTCACATTCCCATCCCACCTTACCTCTTCTCCTGTTCCCCATAATCCCCTTGCAATTCCCTGACCACACCATAAATCTGCTGTACTGCACAAGCAGCAACCTCTGTCTGGGATGCCTATGACCACTCTCTCCCCTTGGCAAACCTACACATCCTTCAGGACTCTGCCAACAGCCAGCTTGTCCTGAAAGTTATCCTTAGCCACCTTCTCCCCAAATTGTTCAGGGTGCCCTTGCCTGAGCCTGCCTCTGTCCTAGCTCTCATCGTAGTGCATTAACCTTGCATTGACTTGTCTGTTTCCCCCATTAGACTGTAACTGTCTTGAGGGCTAGAATCAGGCTTTATTCATGTTTTCATCACCAATGCTTTACAGAATCTGGTCCCTGGTAAGGTATAAGTGAAAAGTCTGATAAACCAGTCAGCCAATAGGCACTAGATTTAAGGTTGTATTTGATTTCTTATCTCAAATGTACCAGCAATTATCTGAGGGTTGGACATGGGATCAATAGATACAAAATTCAATAAATTCAACTATATTTATTGAGAACCTATTGTGTGTATTTCCCTCCAGGAAGTCCACGTAATTTTTTTTCTTACTGTCTATGGAGCAAGTACCTTACTCTCAAGGGATATAAATATTGCCAATGGCTTTTCTGTTCTACCTTGTTATCTTGTAATAGATAAAAGATTTTTCAAAATCTAAAGAGCTCCTTTCCTCCATACTCCCCACAGTGGGTAACCTCTTTTGAATGTTTGCAATATAACACCTTTTTTCTTCCTTTTTAATGTGAATTGGTAAAGTCTTTATAAATGAATTATTGTATTCATTCACTTAAGACATCCTTATCGGACACCTACTATGTGCCATTTGCTCCCACGGACCAAGACAAAAGGCCTGAGTTAATCTACCAGTTGAAATCTATAAGCTGAAAAATGCTCAACATTATACGTTGCAGATTCAATGTGTTCTGTGAATGTTGCAAACAGAGACCTCACATAGAAGTAGAAATGTAGATACCAAAGACAACAAATAAAATAGAGATAATTACAGCACTATCCCAAGAAAAGTAATTAGGCCCTTCAAATAGCCCCAGCTAGGTTATACATCGTACACTGTGATGATGTGTGACCTTTCATGGAGATCTGGGGACAAAATACATATATGTTATTTACAACATGAAGGGTTTTCTTTGATCCCCTGAAGCCCATTTGGGATTCCTGGACCCCAAGTAAAGAACTCCCATGTGAGCACATTGAGGTTTGTGCTCTCAGCGTGTCAGTCGGATCCCCCACACAGACGCAGGAGCGGAGCCTGGGAGCAGAAAACAGGGCTCTTTGTCTCTCTGGGAAGCTCTGGAGGGCTTCCTGCCTTGACGGGAAAATCTAAAGATTGGATTTTTCAGGATCAATAAGGCACCTTGTTGAGTAATTTACAGTAGAATGCGAAAGCAAATACAGAAAGGAAGTACCCCAAACAGCACATTCCCCTTGATGAGACACAAAGGGAGGAGGACCATGGCCGGCTGCTCCCAAGGTGGTCCCCTCCCTAACCTCCCTCCCTCTCTTCCTTTCCTATGTATGTATGTATGTGTACCTATGCATATGGTATGTATGTATATTCTCCCCAAAATTCCTTTGGATCCTGGGGGAACCATTCCTGCTTTGGAGTTGGTTTGTTCCCAGGTTTTGCATCCTATCTCTCATATCAGCTTCAGTGTCTCTAGCCAGAGAAGAGAGAAACAGGTGAAAAAAAAAAAAAAGATATGAGCCTTATTAAGGACTCATATCTGGGAGGGCTCGGAGTAGGCTACTGGAAGGGGAGGAGAAAGAGGAAGACTTGGCACCAGAGAGGTTACATAACATGATCAGGCTCAAATTATGTGCCAAATTATATACACATGACTTCTGTGACTGTTTATGTTGCTGTTTTTTAATTTTTAATCAGTACTTATCTTGGCCACCACAGCCCCATGTAGCTGACATGAAAATATAGAACACCTTCATGAGACTCACAGTCCCCCAGCATCAGTACAATCCCCTGTCCTGCTCAGTGATCACTGCCCTCAAACCCCTCTCTCTTTTGAAACTGCAACAATGAAATCACAGTATTAGAGACAGCTCTGGTCCTTGGGGAAAAGGGACAGAGATGCCAACCAGGAGCCCGCTCCTTAAGTTAGAAGTCAAATATTGCAAATAGTTTCTGCAAGCTTTTCACAGTTGGAGCTTTCTCTAGCTTAAAAGACTACAACATGGCTACTAGTCCACTTATCACTTTCTTCCCGTATGGGCTTGGGAAGCAGACCAAACAGAGTATAAATTCAGATTCTGCATTGATAAACTTGTGGCCTTGAGCTAGTTGTTTAAAAGTTTTGAGTCTCAGTTTCCTCATCTGTAAAATGAAGAAAATATTACCTAACCTACAGGGTTGTTATGAGGATAAAGTGAAATATTTTTTAAAAAAAAGCACAGTGTCCTAATAAATATTAACAGGTATTTTCTTAGTGTCCTCTGAAGATAGTACTAAGTGTTAGCTTTCTATAAACCATTATCTGTTTTTATTTAATTCAGGATTTTCTTTTTACTTTTATCTTTTGTAACATTTTACATATGCCATATTTAAAAAGGTAATCTACAGCCTTTAAAAAAAAAACAGAGCAATTTTCTTTAGAAAGCTGCCAACCCCACCCTTTGCCAATAGTTCTTCCCCATGATCTGAAAATGCCTGGCTTAACTTTGAATCAACTAGAAATATCCTTTATTGGGGCACCTAAGGTACCCATAGCCACTGTTCTTTGATTAATATGCTGAATCCATGCCCCCTCCTTACGATGTACTCTCAAATAATGGAGTGTAGATGAGGTGAAAAAGATGCTGTAAACACTATTGATTCTTGGGATCCAGCTGCCAATAAGTGTCCCAAGGAAGAGGAAGGGACTGGCATTATATTCATTCAACAGCTATTTTTGGACTATTACTCCATGAAAGGCATGATGTCGGCCAACTAGGGGGGATGCAAAATAGAGTCAGATATAGTGTCCGCCCTGAAGACCTTACAGGGAAGATAAAATGCTTATTAAACACAGGTCGTCTGTATGCCTACAATGTGCAGATCCTCTCCTAGACCCTGGGAATACAGTGGGAGAAAAAACAGGCATGTTCATGGAGCTCACATTTTCTTGAGTAAACAAGGAAACTAATAAATAAACAAGACAATTTCAGATTATGATAAATGCTAAAAATAAAATAATAGGATAATGCATTAGAGTGAGAGGAAGGATGAACTTGGTAGAAATAACTTGGTAAATTAGAGAAACCAAAAGTGCAGATGAAGCAGAATATGTGGGCTAGTAGGTCAAGGGCATGCAAAGAATTAGGCTAGAGCCAGATCACAACTCCTTGCAGACTAGGGTCCTGCAAACTCTTTCTATAAAGGGTCAGACAGTAAATATTTTAGACTTTCTGGGCCATATGGTCTCTATTGCAACTCTTCTGTTCTGCCATTGAGACAAATGTAAAAGAATGAGTGGGGCTGTGTTCTAATTAAGTTTATTTATAGACACTGAAATTTGAATTTCATGTAATTTTCACGTGGTACAGAATATTTTGATTTTTTTCAATGTAGAAACCAATGCACAAAAACAGGCAGTCGGCTGGATTTGGGCTACAGGTCTCAGTTTACCGGGCTCTTTTGCAGACCATGTTTAGGAGTTTGGATTTTATTCCAAGTTCACTTTCAAGGTTTCAATGAAGGAAAGCATTGTGATACTATTTATGCTTTGAAGAGATCATTCTGGCTTCAGTGGCTCGGTGGGGTGATGAACAGAGTCAGAGAGACTAGTTCAGCTCTAAAAATACTGAAGGAGCACCAATGTCAAACAGTGGTAGCTTGGATGAAGGTGACAGTAGTGAAGTTTTTAAAAAATTAGGAGGCCAATTGTAACATATCATGCAGGTAGAGTTGAAACTATACATGCATGAATCTTTATAATACAAAATAGAGAGTATTATCAAATTATTCTAAGAATCAGAGAGAATAACCTGGAGTTGGAGGAGCCTGAGCCTTTCATTTGAGTAAGTTTTTGACAGGAGGAGATGGTTGAGGCATCAAGCTGGAAAGACGACTTGTCTCTTGAAAGTTTGCATGGTGATAGGGAAAGAACTTTGGTCTAAGACAGACTTGAACTCTCTAAACCTCCTGTCTTCATCTGTAAAAATGGACCATAATATTAAACTGTAAGTTTCTCGAGGCCAGGGACCATGTCACTTGCCTCTCCATATCCCCACAACCTAGCTGATCAATAATCTAACATCAACTCAGTTCATCTACTATATGTGATCGCATATGCTAGCTGTTAAAGGATATATATACACAGTCACTGTCCTTGTAGAGCTTACGGGATTAAAGAAATAATTCACTAGTGGCTAATTATTGTGCTACAAGGGAACAATATTTGTTGCTCCAAGAGATATAACAGGGACATAATGTTCTCCTGGGATCAGAGAAGGCTTATGTGCAGAAGTGACGTTTACATTGATTGCTGAGGGAAAAGGAAGAGATAATTAATGAAATGAAAGTCAGAACAAAGGAAGAACCTTTCTGGCACAATGGACAGTATGGGTGAGAGAGGAAGGAGTCTGACATGTTCAAGGATCTAAAAATCAGAGAGAGAGAGAGAGAGAACAAGTAAGCATGATGAAACTGAAGTCAGAAGATGGAAAAGGCCCAGATCACCCAGGGCCTTGTAGGCCAGGGTGAGGAGTGAGGATTGAGAGTTTTATCCCAGGCTCTGTAAGAAGTTATAGGTGAGTTTCGGATTCACATAGAGCTGCCTTTTATTCCTAGTTCTACCACTTGTTAAAATTACCACTGCTAAAATTACTGAATGAATGACTTAGCCTATACTGCAGGAATATTGTTGAGGAAAAAAAAACCTGGTCGATTTCCATTAAGCGTTAGTTTTCCTTCCCTGAAGGACAGAGTAAATGCAGGCAGTAGTGAGAAATAACGCTCAGAAATTAAGTTAAATAATCAGCTAAGGAGTCCTTATTTTGTAGATCACAGGGAGCAAAATGGAACTATGAGGATTGTCCCCCACCTATCAATATCCACACGTAAGTCAGACCCACTGATCTGAGCCCCTCCTTCACACTTCTACAAGACAGTGGGGTGGGTATCCAAAAATCAATATGGCATGGGTCCTGTCCTCGAGGAGTTTAATTCATTAGAGTTATAAGGAAGAAAATGGTTATGTTTAAAATGGGTGTAGTAGAATGAAAGAAAAGCCAAATAGTTAGAGTGCCTTTCTCTGAATGAAGGCTTGTCATCTGGCAGGAAAGTTGGAATGTTTTTGCTTTTGCCCCTGTGGCTGGTTATTTTAATTCCATGAGGACCCAACAGGGTTTAAAAAGCTGTGAATTGGCCACATATCTTGGACCTTGTGTGTATAAATCAGACAGCTGATCCTGTGCTTCCCTGCTTGGTATCCTTTAGAAATGTAAAATAGCTTGCCAGAGCTCTCTCCCTGTGGGCAAGAAGGGCATCAGTCTGCTGGAAACCAAACAGAACAAAAATCTCAGCATCCCAGGAAGCTTTGCCAGGAGACAGCTCTTACCCCATGGAAGAGGTGTCAGATGCTGCTTATTCTTGGAGGAGGAGTTGTAGAGCAGGAGTCTCAGCCTTCAGATTTCTAACTGTCACTTAGTTTGAGTCCACGCCATTGTTCAGCTTTATCCATTGCAGCTTTTAAAAAGCTTATATTTCTTTAATGAACAAAAATTATTCTCTGGACAATTTCTCTTAAAAAGTAGTTCTAAAATAAGTGAAAATCTATCAGGACATCTAACTCAAGGATATGGCAGTGTTTCAAGGAAAAAGGAAAATTAAGACGTCTACCTGAATTAATGACTGAAGTCTCTATTTTCAGTCCACAGTGTCCAAAAAGTACCCATTCATAAAGTCCAGATAATTATGAAATGAAATATAATAATAACATATAATAATAAAGTATAAGAAAGAATATAATAACAAAGTCCAGATAATCCTGTTTAGGCATGGAGTTCCTTCAGGTCATCAAAGTAGTGGACTGCCATACATACAATCAACATTCAGGTTTCTCTTGGTCAGCCCTGAGTCTGCCATCCTTGCTGCAATCAAGTCCACAGACTCCCACCCTGTAGGCTGTGCTATGCCAGATTCTGGGCCAGCCCTGGCTTAGTCGAAAAGAGCTGACTGATGCAGAGAACCTGGGCACTTGTATTACCCAGTGCCTAGGGCTTGGCCACTGGGCAGACCTCCCAGATGGTGAGGGCTTGGTAACTGAACTTCTGCCCGAGATTCCTTCACTGTGCCATTCCTGCCTCCCAAAGGGATTTACACAACTCATTCTTGCATCCTGGTTAACAGGATGTCACCTAAATTATGCCTTAGAAACCTATACTCCTCAGACACTGTACCTACTGGTGAAGATACGCCCACCCCTACAGTCCTTTTTTGGTAGATCACAGGTTGCAAAAAGGAACTATGAGGATTGTCCCCCACCTATCAATGTCCACACATAGGTCAGACTGAGCCCCTCCTCCATACTTCCACGAGAGTGAGGTAGGTGTCCAAAACTCAATATGGCATGGGTCCTGCCCTCGAGGAGTTTAATTCATTAGAGTTATAAGGAGGAAAATGATATGTAATATCATGTTATTATGAAACTAATAAAGATATTATATTAAAGATAAAGACAGTAAATACTCAAATCACCAAGCATTTACAAGCATTTCTCTGGTGGTGGTGTGGTAAATGTTTAACAACTGGCTTTCTGGTTAAACACACACACACACACACACACACACACTCACACACACACACACACACTTTTATAAATTTTATTGAGAGAAAGGATATGTAGCACACAATTTACAAATAATAAAATATAGCCGCTCTTTTTTTGTTAATTCTTTGTAGCTTATTGATTCTCCCAAAATGCTTTTGTTTATTTTTATCAAACTCTTGAATCTGCAGCCAATCTATAGCTGGAAATAACGGATAAGTATAGTTCTCATGTAAATGTTGTTTGATATTTTCATTTGTTTTAAGGAAGTAAAACAAAAATGAAACAACAAAGACTTAAGTTGGAACTTTGACTCAGTCATCAATGACATCCTTTGTTGAATCAAATAACAGTTTTCAAGTATTAGAAGAATATTTCTTCAATATTTTTGTGCTACTCATGATACAACAGCTACAGAAACTTTTGACTTTAATCTGCATTATTAATATTTTCTCCATCACTTTCTTAAGTCTAGACCAGTGGTCAGCAAATTTCTCCTGTAAAGGGCCAGATAGTAAATACATTAGGCCTTGCGGGCTATATATAGTCTCTGTCACATATTCTTTGTGCTGTGTGAATGCGTGTGTCTTTTTTTTTTAATCCTTTAAAAATGTAAAAACCAAAACCATCCTTAGCTCGTGGGCCATACAAAACCAGACCTCAGGCCAGATATGTCTTATGAAACTACAGTTTGCTGATACCTGGTCTAGACAGTCGACGAAATGAAAAATCAAGCCCTAGTTTATAGCATTTGCTGATTTCTATGGTGCAAGTATTCCCACCATGGCCAATTTCAAGCTACCAACATGATATCACTAAACAGATTGGGAAGAGATGCGCAGTAGTACACCACTATATACTATATCCACCACGTAGATATAATAACATCAAGAGCATAATTAATAATAAAATGCAGTAAAAATAGGGAGTGACAAGTTTTGAGTATTTACTGTCTTTATCTTTAATATTATTTATTTAACTTTCAGTTTATACAATTTAATTTTTTTCTTTTCCTGTATTTATTCTCTCTAGTATTTAGTTTCTTAAAATTAGAATTTTAAGTTCCTATTGTTCTCCCAGACTATTCATAGTTTTTTTAGAGTGAAAATTTTTATTTTTTATTACTTAAGAAGTTTAGATATAATAAGATAAAAACATTAATAACATTAGATACCATTTATTAAGCAAAAACTGGTGACAAACACTATATTTTATCTAGTCTCCACAATGACCTTGAAAATTTCGTATTACTGTTTAGGTTTTTTTAAATTTTATTTTATTATTAGTTTCAAGTATACAGTAGACTTTTAGACAATTTAATTTTTAATAATGGCTGTGTTAACCACCAGCTTGCAAAATTCTTGAAATTTTAACATTCAACTCTTGCAAGCCACATGAGTCAACTCCAGTACCCCGTTACATTTATCTCATCTACATGTGGATTGGGCCCAATCTCCCTATTTGTGCTGCCTTTAAAAGCTACCCTATCATACCACCTAGTCTCAGATGTGACATAATAAGTAGATTTTATACTCTACTTTGTGACACATCTGACGCTTTTCCCAATTTTTAGTTTAATGTTCTGGGAAAACCAGGTAAATCTACTAAGGTAAGATATCCTATAACTGTAAGAAAAAAGTGACTTCTATATGACCTGGGGCTTGGGGATGACTTACGCCTCCAATAACTCCACTAGTGCAGGTTATTCAGATTTTCTCATCCTCAAACTGTAGACATTACTGAAGGAAGTTTTGTTTGAAGGCATTCCTGGTTAAGAGGCCAGAGTTAAGTACATGAGAAGTGAAGCTCCAAGAATCTCGATGCAGACATTAGCCTAGCAGCAACTGGGCCTCTGAAGATGGGTATTCATTCAAAACCATTTCTCTCTTGGAAAGAGAGAAAGCATTGTTAGTAGTAGTAAGAATCATAAAAATGATAATACCTTTCATTTAGAAAGCCAATGGGATCAAGGAAAAGAATAATTTTATGTAAGAGACATAGGATGAACTATTAAGAGGAAAATAAATAAGCAAATGGATCAGACTGTGGAGATGACTTTTTCTGTGGTTATTTGTATGCTTATGTACTTTTCAAAAAACCTTAATATTTAAACATCCGTCTTTCCTGTCTGAATCTGTGTGTCACTACCATATGGCAAGCAAAACTAAAACAGTACACAATGTGTACAGATAGGCACATATTATTTGTGTGGACAGCAGATCTGACAAGAAATAAATGAATATAGCCTTCCAATTCCAACTTTGCTTTGAATCTTCTAGAACTAGCGGATGTAGGAAGGCTTTACAAATGTCCAAAAAAAAAAAAGCCTTTTTGCCCTTAATTTAAATCATTGTTTTTCTAGGGAAATTTAATTTGGGGGAAAAAAATGTTTTTCTAATTAACTAGAAGACTGTGTGCTATGCAAACAATAAAGATTCTTGTTTGAATGTAATGCATGCCCCTGCTCCTAGGACTACCAAGGGAATTTAAAATAAAAAATGCGAACGGCTCCGACCTCGTATTTTGCCAGAGCTAAACAGAATTCCCAGATCCAGAGTTTTCACGTCAGTTCCCAATTTAAAACCCACAAGTGTTGAGCGGGTTCATGCTTCAGCAAGATACATCTTCTCATCTCTAGAAATGACTATATTTGATCCCTCTCTGGGTTTCTCGGCACGTCCCTCTCTCCCTCTTTCTTCCTCTTGTGCTATGGTTGGCCCAAAAGGTTTGAAACTGCACAATTAGATGGATCAGAGGAAGATTTCATAATGCTCTGGTGCTGGGCTAGGCAGTCTAGCCAAATTCCGTTCATTAGCTAAGGCGCCGGGGTGAGTGTGGCCAGTAAAAATGCTGTTTTGGCTCCATAGAAATGCTGATAGGGAACAGGAAATAAACCTTTATTTTTTTGGTTCCTGAGAGACAGTATGGGTAAGTGAAAAGTCTGGGATGCTGGGAATCTGGAGGCCAAGAGTTAAGCTCCATTTCCACCATTTACTGGGCAGCTCAAGAATCTACTGTTCTCTTTTGACTACATTTTTTTCTATTCTGATACTATTTTCTTATTCTATATGTACCAGCATCAGATTTCTGTCTACCTTAGGTTTTAGCATTCGAAAGTGAAGAATCAAGTATTCAATTCACCCAACATTTACTGAGCCGCCTATACTGGGCTAGGTGCTATGACAGGTGCTTGGGAAACTGGTGTTAATACCACATGGTCCCTGCCCTCAAAGAGCTTATAAACTACAGAGGAGACAGGTGTCTTAAAAAATAAACACAAAGTAATAAAGCAAGTGTAATGTAAAACATATTAAAATTGCTATGGGAAAATTGGCAAAAGAGCTTCCCATGAGAACCCAGGAAAAGCTACAGATAGGAAAGGTCCTTGTACCAGACCTGTCTGAAATAAAAGGAAATTGATCTGGAGACAGAGGACCGTGAACCAAAAGATAAAACAGCATGAGCAATGGATCTGAGGTCAAGTGGCGGGTGAAGCTAGAGTGGAGGGTTTGTTTGGGTGGGGCCTGGGCAAGGAGCAAGAGAGTAAATTTTACAGTATGCTCTTCCTGATGTGTGAACAAGATAAAATAACTCTAGGCTTTGAGGCATTAGAGACTTCAGAGAGAACCTGGACAAGAGCAGCTTTGGGTTTTTTTTAATCAATTAAATAGAAATTAGTTGAACCTTGTTGCGATGTTATTTCTTTATGCCTTTACTTTTGTATAGTCTTCGTCTTTCAAAGAGCTGGCCTGAAACTTAAAAGTGTAACCAGCTAAAGCAGGGTTTAACAATCACACAGTCACAACATGAGGCTTGACATTTACCTGTGCTTTAGACTAAGTTCTCTGCTCATGCATCTTAACACTTCTAGTCATTAATTTTCTACTTTTCTCGCTGATTCTGTGACATTTTTCTTCACATTATAGACTTCAGGTGACACAGTCAGACCTTTAGGAGTTCTTTTTCTTATGCTTTCGGCCTTTGGTTCACATAGCTGTCATCAGGAAAATGGTGGTGTTCAGCTAGAATTCTCCTGCCCAAATGACTCTACATTTCTAAAGCTAAGATAAAAACAAAATATTTGTTAAAATAACAAAGTGCCACATTTATATTCAAAGTGATTTGATATAAATATAATGAATCACGGTTTGAGCCAGAGCCAAATTTTAAGAAATAGTAACACCTAGGTTTTGTCTGGTAGCTTTCTTGCTAATGTTCAACTGCTATGAGCCATTGCACGATTAAACCCTGCTTCTATTTCCCAGACCTAAGTAGAAACAGTTGCCCTGATCTTTATCTTAAAATTAGAAGTCTTATAGAGTTTTAAACTTCAGCTACATGGCTCCAGCCCTATAGGGATTTAGAGCAGACTTATATGTGATTTTCTCATGGCTTTAATATTAAGTCTTTAAACTACCTACACATAACTTTCCAGAGAGACCATTCTAACTTGACTTCTTAGAATTCCCAGCTGGCTCAGAAAGTGACTCTTGCTCACTCTGTTTCCCTCCCACATTCCTTAAATGGCCAGAAGCTCCTTTTTACATGTCAGAAGAGTCCACCAACCCAGGGAAGCACATAGAGGAAAAAGACTATTGGTTGTCCCAGAATAGATTGTCCATTCCAACATGGAGAATTTTTTCCTTCTATGTGTATCTTCTTTCCCTAGTCCCTTCTCTCTTTGAAATCTAGATGTGTTGTCAGATCTAATTAGACTTAAATGCTTAAAACATTCTATTAAATCCCAAAGCAGGACCACACCTCCTTATAAACCTGCTTCTAAAGATTTTTTTGCCGTTGTTGTTTTTCAAAAAGCCAGTCCCTCTTTCCCATCTGAAACATGCTTTGTAAAACACATTTCAATAGAACATAAATAGCTTTTATTCATAAATAAACTGTTGTTTCTTCAGAAATTTTAGAGTGTATCTTTGAGAAACTTTGCATTAATCACTTGCCAGATGATATGGTGCCATTCCCACTAATCCCTAGCTCTTCTTTTGAGACATCATCCTGAATTCTTAGCCTGGAATAAGAAGTTCTTGATTCTCAGCCTTGAGTTTAGAGTCCCACCACATCAGTCAATCATGCATGTCTCAATGGCAACCAAGGATATGTTTGTTTCTAGAATTTTGCTATATTCTTTGCTCTTGCTAGATGTCATTGAACATTTGCTACTGATTTTCATTGTTTTGTTTGTGATAACTCCCTCAATGATTGCTTTTTTCCTTTAGCTGGAATTATATGCAACATTATTCTCCGATCTGACTTTCAGAGACTTGACTTCTTCAAGAACTAGTAGCTCATAATAAGTAGAATAAAACATTTTGGAAAAAAAATTACATACATGTATATAATATATATATTAAAATATACATACATACATATGTTTGTGTATATATGTGTGTGTTAGAATACGTATTTATAAGGAGGTAGAGGGCTGATTTAAATTAACATATAACTTTAATCATTAGACTCATTCAATCCTAATTGGATTTTACAATGTGCCTGAGAGCTTCAAAGGTCAACGGACTAGAGAAGAAGATTCACATGGAAGAAAAATATCTCCAAGTTGGAAAAACTAGCCTATTCTGGATGTGTGTGTATGTGTGTGTGTATGTGTGTGTGTGTATTTGTGTAAAAGGTTTAGTAAGCACCTTCTATGCACCAAGCACATAGATCTATGAACTAAAGAGGGGAAAAATGAATGACACTTTTCCTATTCTCAAGTTTCTCACAATCTAACAAGAGAAAGAGACACAAACCATAAAGCATAATATGTGTGCAATAAATCTTGTTTTTATATGAATAAAGGGCTTTGGGAGCATAGAAACAGGTGTGTTTAATTAATTATTCCTGAGGAATTTAGAGTTGGCTTTGCTAAATCTTAAAGGATTGGTAGAGTTTCACCAAGAAAAGGTTAAAAGATGAGCAAAAGACACAGAGGCAGAAAAGTACACACAATAATCAGGTAACAGGGACTTATATTACAAGGACTTTGCTTTGGGAGATGGCAGAAGATGAGGAGAGTAGAGTAAGGTTAAGATCAGATTATGAAGGTCCTTGAATGCCTTGTTAAGATTTCATTTTATTTTGAAAACACTGTGAAGATTTTAAGTGGAGGAATGAAATAATTAAAGCTGCATTTTTAAACTATAATTCAAGCTATCATAAGAGGATTGTATATGAAGATGAGTTGATGAAAAGGAAAATCAGTTAATAGAGTTGATCAGTTGATTTATCAAGTCTATAAAAAGGTCACTTGCAGAGTTGACCTGCTAGAGTAATTTCAGTGTGAGGGGGAGAGGGAAACTTACAGGAGACACTTTAAAAGGAGAACTTACTGGGTTTAGTAATTGACTGAGTATAAATTGTTGGGGAAAAAGAGGAGATTTGGGGTTGGGTGATTGGATATGAGGCAATGCCATGAGCTAAAATTGAGAAAACGAGAGGAGAAAGATATTTTGGCAAAGAGAAGTACTTAGGGGATACTCAAGTGGAATAAAGATTTATAGGAGGAAGTTAGAGCTCCAGAAAGAGGCTATACCCAAAATTACGGTTTCAAGAGTCATAGTTGGAGACATAAACGTGGATAAGGTCACTACTTGGGTCAAGTATGTGGAGTTTAAAAAAGAGTCAGACCCTCAAGGAACATCAAATCAAAGGAAGAAGAAAGGAAGAAACCAAGGAGAGCCTGGAAAGAGGGAGCCAAGAGGTAGAAGAAGCAGAAGAGGGGATGCAACTAAAACCAAGGGAAAAGAAGGGTGTGAAAAGGAAGGGAGGCCAACGTGGCAGGATTTCCTGAGACGAGGCTGTCGAGGATGATCAGAGCACTAGGAATTTTAGAAGTGCAATTTTTAGAGAGTGAGGAGAGCAAAATAGATTCCCAGGAGAAAAATGAAGAAAGGCAGAGAATGCAAGGGCAGCAATTCTAAAGCAGAGGGATTGTGTGATGTCAGGAGAGCAGCAGGATTCAGGGATGGCTTGGTTTAATTTTGAAATATTTAAATGTCATAGAGAATATAATTTAAATTTAAGGCCTATAGCTTATCATCACAAGGTTTAGAAATGTCTTGTCTTCCATGTGACTTAAGCTCCTCATTCAGTTAGGATTGCCTTAAATCCTGCTATGTGTAAACTGTCACTTAAGACTTTTTACCAATGATGCAAAATTTATCTTTCCCGATCATAACTTTTTCAACCAATGGAAAATGTTGCGAAAGGACACGTCTCACAGTAAAATGGGGTGTTAGAATTTGGGTGTTAGATTTAACTGTGATTAAATACCCACTTTGGGGATGTCAGGTGTGGAGGAAGCATTGAAGAGGTCAGCCACAAATCCTAAATCCTTGGGCTGAAGAGAAGTCAGTGAAAAAGCCTGGAGGGTGATATCAGGAAGGAGAGCCAGGGAGCAGCACAAGAGACACTAAAGAAACAGAATGATTCCAGAAGGAAAAGGTGTCAAATTATATGGAAGAAAATGAAAAGAGGCTTCTTTATTTGAGATGAGAATGTCACTTGGACCTTGAAGTAGCACTTTCAGTGAAATAGGAAGCAGAAACCAGACTTGGGGGATGAATAGAAGGTAATGTCCTAATGAACCCTTAACTTCCTATATGCAGTAAATAATTTATCTTCTATATACAAAGAACTTTTATATATAATATACCTGAGCATGTGAGTGTGTATGGGTATGTGTACAGACACGCACACACATATATATTTAAGGTATTATTAATCGCTGTTTAATAATTATTTTCTGTTCCGGTTTTAAGAAATAATTGTGAACTTGGAAATTGACTTGTCATCTCAAGGAGAATGTTAGACGTGTCAGCATAAGCAAAAGAGGGTAAATCTACTATTTTTAAGAGAGATTATATGCTCCTGAAAAGATGACCAAATCAATTAATCTCTCATTCTTTCTCTCCCCGCCCCAACCCAGTGGAATGGAGCATGTCTAAAGACTTTTGTCCTTTGGCTGGAGAAATCATCATGGAAAACCTGCAGACTCTGAGATGCACAATTACAGGGCTCACAACGGTAAATGCCTATTCCTCCCATTAGACTTCTCACTTCCCTGCACCCGATGTTTGTGCTGAGATTTTGGTAGCAAGTGCCTATTCTGGAAGCAACAGCCAACACCCAGTCCTCTGGCAACAACTGCCACTCGTTAAGCATGATATGTCTGGTATCCATAATCTGAACCCCACAAAGGAGTGAGCAGACAGCATGAACCACTTTGTAAGCTGCCATGTTCTACGGAGATCAGAAAAAGACTGGCCTCATGCAAGCCTTGAAAGCTGCTGCTTTCTGGATCACAGTCTAATCTTCAGGGGGATCAAAGGCTCTCAGAGATCCAATTTTGACTCCCTGTCTGATGGTAAAAATAACAGCCCCATCTAACCCTCACCCCCACAGCCTGGTTGAGATCAGTCATCAATCGGAGTCACACAATTTCCTGAGAGAAATCCTTTTCCCTTGATTAAAAAAAAAAAAAAATCTGTCTAAATCTGCTTTCACAGAAAAGAAACTATATATGGTGGCACTACATTTCTCCGTAACCTGAACCAATTTAAACTGTGAATGAAAAACTGGGACAAACTGTGCTTATTTGTTTAACCAATCTAAACTTAAATGTTAATTATCTATAGAACTATAAACCACATAAACATATGAAATGCAAAATATAAAAACACCTAGCAAATCAGTTCAAACTGAAACAAACCCTACATTTTCTCAATTAAAATGCAACAAAACTAGATCACAAAATCTTTTTTTTAATCAAAAAACTTTTTTAAGTAAACTTAAACACAACCTGGGTTTTTCTGTTTGTTTGTTTTTTTGTTTTTTGGCCCAATTCAAATAATTACCATATTAGGACCTTCATATGTGAGAAGTAGAGGAAGAATTTTGTTGTTGTTTTTCTGAAAGGTTAATCAATTAAAACAGTTTTATGTAAAGTATAATCCTGAAACCCAGCATTAAAAAGCTGCATTAGGTTGCATCTCTTCAAGTTTGAACCAGCTTATTTTAACAGCATTCCTGGTGGTTGGGTCACCACCACAGAATCTTGACTTTTAGTCTAATCACACGTCTACACAAGGGGCCAAAACTGTGGATTACCAAAACAAACAAACCCCTGAATGGGTGGCCCCCGGAGATGCTATCGGCAGAAGACGGATCCCAACCCTATAGCTCACATGATGGAAGAGGGCCAGAAGAGAACCCTAAGGAATTTTCATTGCTTAAAAGAAAAAGCGATATGGTGATAAAAATGGAAAGCTCTCCATAGAGAGTTTCTCTAATATTTGAACTAATTTTTATAGGGATTAAGTTTTTCCACTTAGTTGTCCAATGAGAACAACACAGACACTATCCTAATCACATAAAAGCCTAGAAGTAGATTTACACTTCTACAGAACCTCCATAACCTTGAGGTATGTAGAAACCCATTTTAATGTTAAAAATATTTAACTTTATAATATGGTAAGGCCAATATTATTGAACCTCTAGCAAAGGCTCTACAAAGGTTTATTTTCATCACCATTTTATAATTTTTGCAAGCAATGTTTTATCAAATGCTGGCTTCTAAAACGCCCCTTTGAGTTCACCAGGAAAAAAAAAAAATTCCTCAAAGCAAAAACATAAAACCATATAAAACAATTTAAAAGATTATAAGCAAACAAAAATAACTCTTTAATTCATAACACCATAAAACATTAAAGAATGCAAGCCATTGTATTAATAATTGTTTTAAAATTTAAATAACATTAAATAATTTTTCAGAAGTTAGAATAGCTGAGTTAAAAATGTATCGCAGCATTATTTATTGCAGCATAAAATATGGAAACAATCTAAATGTCCACCAGTGAGAGATTGGTTAAATAAATGACTGTGTTTGCCCACAGTGAAGCACTATGCAGCCACTAAAAGAACGAAGTAGACATTTAAGGTACTAATGTGGAAAGATGTTTTTTATAGCTGGTTAATTTTATAAAGCAAGTTGATCAGCTAAAAACGGTGATGGTGTTTGCTTCTGGGGAGAGGACAATAAGAAGAAAGAGATGAGGGTGAGAAATTAATCTTTTTGGGAAACCTTACAGAACCGTGATTTTTAATAACTGGTGTATAATTGTTTTGGAGGGGTCAGAAAAAGTACTTATGATATTCCATTTTGGAAAAAAAGAAAGCACAAAGAAACTTAAGAGGGCACCTCAAAAATTTATTGTCATATGTAAACATAACAGTCAAGAAAAGCTAGAAAGGTAAAGTATGGGTGGCAGCATAATACATTCCCAAGGGACAAATGAGCTAATCAGACATGGGAATCTGCTTCTAGGGTAAAAGTGATTAAATATAATTCCTGATGCTTCATTCTCTCTATTTTGATACTTTGCAGGGACAACAGTATTTTGTTCAAGTCTCAGCTTATAACATGAAAGGATGGGGACCTGCTCAGACTACGACACCAGCATGTGCCTCTCCTTCTAGTAGGTAGTGGCGGTGAACTCTCTCGAGCCTGGCAACAGGCTCCAGCTCCAACTCCATCCTTGGGATGTCACTGCCATTCCCTCTCCCCACTTCGTGGGACTAACTCATGGTAGCATCTGGGCCACATAATGAATGATTCCTCTGTAGAAATGTTCCCCTGGAAGGCAACTCAGTGGAATGAAAGGAGAGAAAATATGTAACCAACAAGACCAAATTTGATACCCATTATACCTTTTAGTAGCTGCATGGCCTTCAAAAGTTACTTAAAATCTCTGAGTCTCAATGCAACATCTGTAGAATGGGTCCAATCAAATCCTTTCACATGGCTTTCGTGGGGATGTAGTGAAATGACACAGCGGGACTGGCTGGCCCAGAGTACATGCAGTTCATTTTTAGCTCTCCTACCCGCTTCCTCATCAGGAATCTAGCAAATCTTACTTATATTCTGTCAGAAGAAAAGCTTTCTTGCTAACAGGCACTCTGCTGTACTCTGCCACAAATATAACCCATAATATTTGTAGTGGTGACTGAAAAAACCAGCAAAAGCCTCTTCTAATTATCTGAGATAGTTTATGCCCTGATGTATTTGGTAACTCTCTATTAACCAGATTTAATTAACATATATATATCCATCATATATATATATATCCAGACATGCCATATGATGGATTTTTCTGCATAATAAGCCTGTTGCTCTGGATTGCAATTTTTTTTTTTTACATCTTCACTAATGTGATAGTTAAAAATGATATAGCATGCTTCTTGTGAGAATGCAAACTGCTACATCCTTTCTGGAAGGAACACAATTTGCCATATATAGCAACTGCCATAAGAGTGTTCATTTCTCTTTATCCCATAATTACACATCTAGCAATCTAACCTAAGGAAATAGAGGCAGACAAACAATTATGAACAAATATGTACAGTGCAGCAATATATTGATATAGTGAAATGTGTAGAAAAGACAACAAATATCCAATATTAACTTAAAGATTAAATAAAGTATGATATAGTATCCATACTGTAGAACAAAATGTAACCACTAAAAATGGTGTTTTGAAAAACCATTCATTGTATAGAAGAAATTCTTACAAAATAAGCTTTATGTAAAAAAAAAAAATTTTTTTGTCTGCATATAATTATCCAAATTTAATAGCAGATATTTAGGTTTTGAGATTATGGGCTCTTCGGTTTCCTTTTTCATATATTTATGTATTTTTCAAGTATTATAACAGCCTTTACCCAGGACCGACCATGAATCAGGTGGTATACTTTGGGCTTTCACATTCAGTGTCTCACTTAATCCTCACAACAGTCATTCATCACTGTTTCTGTTTCATGGATAAGCATCATCATCATTATCATCCACATTACTAGCAACATCAGAACTAACATTTATAAGACTCATTATATGCTGCATGTTAATCTAAGTATTTTTCATGGATTAACTCATTTAATCTTCATAACAAACCCATTGAGATGATTTTTATTATTAGATCCATTTTACTGACAAGGGAACTATTAACAGATTGGCACATACATAAAAAGAGCCCAACATCACCAAGTCAGCAAGCTCTGACGTCAGGTCCAAACCCTCCTCCTCCTCCTCTAATAATTAGGAAATCGGGATTAGGAAAGGATGTTGCCTTGCCAGGGTTACAACTCTGGTATGTGGCTGAGCCAAGATTCAAGCCTAAACTGCCCAAGACCGTGCTGTGGTATCTGGTGCCCTGCTATCAGGCAGATCCAGGCAACCATTCCTACCTCCCACCTCTGGTGCATTCAGATGGCTAAACCAGGTCATATAGAGCCCTAGACCACCGATGCCAGAGATCTCTAAGGCTCCTGAATCCCCTAGCATTTGACAATTTAATTATTCCAGTCTTATTTGGACATCTTTCTTATTGAAGACTTGTCAGAAACACAAATTGGGAATATTGCAAGACTAAGATCCTAAGGGAACCAATCTCATTCCAGAAAGAAAAAAAAAAAAGTATATATTGTTGGAGATGGAGAGATAGAAGGGACAGAAAAGCAAAAAAAAATTAATTTAATTTAATTTAATTTTTAAAATGCTAGTCTCAGCGGACCTGAAGGTAGGGCACTGGGAAACCCACTCCAAATGCATACCCCACGCAAATTCTGATCCACATATGGATGCATTTACTTATAAACATTAGATGTTCCAGTTCTACAAACTTCATATTCTATTCAGACACTCTTCCTCATAGCTGATTTGAAAAGCTCTCTCCAGAATGACAAGAACAGTTGTCCAAGACTGGGAAGAGTCACTTATTTCTTGATAATTAACATAGCAAATGGCGACACTTTCCAAAACAGCACAATGAATCAGTAGAAGTATCTGGCAAAGAACTGAAATGCAAACATGTCGTTATAGTTACTGCAGACATGCCATATCACTTGGAAAGAACAATATAAAAACACTCTGGTTCTATTTATAAACAGAGTATGACATTGTGATGTAACAGATCGGTATTCAAATATTTACTAGAAGACAATGTATTCTAACATGACAGAGTAATTGGAAATTGGGTAATATGTTCCAGTAAGCTATAAAACTTTTTAAAAAATATTTTTACAAAAGGCCTTAATGTGTTTTTATAGACTTATGTTATATGGTATGGTACATAATAAGAGAAAAGGACCCAGACAGGCTTGTCTGAGTTACGATCAGGAAAGCGCTGATATCGCCAGTGAATGTAAGCTCTGCATTGTGTTGTAATTGAAGTGTCTCATTACCAGAACAGTGAACTGTATTATGTGGCACAATCTGCTCTTTTCCTACCACACTAAGTTTATTCCTGTCAGGTTCCTGATTTCTTAATATATTTTCAATTTTCTCCCTCATCCCCAAAGTCTCCTATTTTATATAGTCGTCAGAACCTTCCAAACATCTATGAGAAAAACTCATTCTTTCCAAAAACCTTGGCATCATGTCCAGTGTTCACTTGGGCTGCAATTTAGCATTAGCAATTTTCTAATGTATCATAAAGTCATCAGCTCAAGCTGGCCTCTGATGTAATAGGGCTCAAGCTAAAACAGCCAGGTCCATTTCATCTCCCCTTGCATTGATGGCAGTATTAACACTCATTAGAATGAATTAGCATGTTCAGGGCCAGGTAGTAATTCAGCCACCCAGGAGTCTTAAGCAAGTAACGTTGTTCATCTTATCATGAGTACTTCAGATGCATTTATCCAACTAGGAGAACAAACTCATAATGGCCTTTGGGAATCCATGAGAGCAGTGTTTATCTCAGTGAGCCCTGATACCAGGGACATCACAGACAGTCCAAGGGCCACTTGGCATTCGTCTCCTCAAACATTTCCAGATTTCTCAATAAAAGCCCTTTCCTAGTCCATCCTACCTGACGTAATCATGCCTCCAGTCACAATGCCTCACGACATTTAATGAGTGTCTCCTACGTACCCAGACTGGTGCTTTACTTACATTATTTCTTTGAAACTTCAAATAACCTAAAAAAGATTCAAAAGCTCACTTACAAAGAAGAAACCTGAGGCAAAGAGAAATTAAGTCACGGTTCCTTCCCACAAGGACCAGAGTCTACGGAAGGCACCTATGTCAATTCCTGGCCTCCGCAGTGGACCACAACTAAGCCACCCTGCACAGACTCCAACCAAGCTCTGCCTCTCCTTCCCAAAACAAAGAAACAAACACGCCCACCGTATAAGGAAATGGACATGATATGGAGGGTCATGGGACTAGGTTATAGTCCTGGCTATGCCACTGACAAGCTGAGTACATAGAAATAGGTTTCAGTCTTCGGAGAGGTAAAATGGAGAAGGATACCTGGGGGAGGGTGGGAAGCAGGAAGGATCAGAAAATCTCTGAGGCCTCCTTCTTCCTAGGGAATCCTCTGATAGGGCAAGAAATGACATTTCCATACTTACTACTCAGGGAGTTAACTTTCCATCAATGAATTCCCTTTTTAAGTTATTACTTTGTATAATACCTTCCATGAGCCCTCATAGTCCTCTCATTGAATCCTCGCAAAAATACTGCAAGATAGATACTATGCTCGTTTCTCATAGTGTGGAGTAGAGACCCCGGCAGTGTAAGTAACTTGCTTTACAGACACTGAGCGAGGAGTTGGAAGAGGCAGGATTCACACTCGGGTTTATCTGAGTCCAGAACTTGTGTTCTTCCTGTGCTATACTACTTGGCCTTGGATGGACCACTGTGGAAGGCTTTTACCTAACTTTAACTGTATGGCTTCTGCTTAAGTTTCTAAACAAAGGAGATTCCATATTTTAAAATAAATCTGGAAGGAGGGAGGGAATTTGAAACTAATTCAACTAGAATTTAAGCCTCTGATACACTCGTGAACTAACTGGCTTTTCTAGGAAAGAATGGCTAGCATTTTTAGAGAAAGCATTTCAACCAAGAAGTGCCTGAAGTTGTTGCTTTTGAAAGGTTCAGAAAGTAAAACTGGGGGAAAGAAAATAGAGGGAAGAAGGGATGGACTATGAAATGACTGACCGACCTGCTAAAAAAAAAAAAAAAAAAAATCCAGAGTTGGAGACAGCAGAATTACAGTCTTGACATTAGTCCCATACGGGTTATTACTCTTGATATCATTATTGCCAAATGGAATGAAAATAGAAGGGGGAGAAAAATCTCCGTGGGTATTGCAATTTAAATTTGCCATGTAAGCTAATACTGTATATTTAGAGACTGAGCAGACAGGGTGGTTGGTGGCTCAGAGTATGTGCAGGAGTTGCTGTGCCAGCTAACCAAAGCAGACATTCATTAGAGCAAAATGTAGATTTCCATTTCTTGGCATCTGACATGGGCTCTTTCCTTGGAAAGAAATGTCAATTTGGCCAAAAGTGTGAAACCTACAATAAAAGCATTGGGACTGTGGATTTCATCTAGTCTGCACATTCCCACCCCTTTCTTTCCTACTGTGGAAATCCAGTTGAGACTTGGGGTCCTGGGTGGAGAGGTGGCAGGGGAACTGATTAGGACACAAGATGCTGAAAAGGAGGGTAAAGAGCTGGGGGAGGGGAAACTGGACTCCCAAGTTCCCCATTTTCTTTTGGCTTTCAGTTACCATTTTCTCTTACCCTAAAACTTCCCAACACAAGAAATCAACCACAATTACTGTTTTGCACAGCACCCCGAACAATGGCAGCTTCCAAACCCTTGGCATTGCCTGCTAGCTGTGCAAGTGCTGGGTGCTTATCCATGGAGTCTGTGGGTAGCATGAGCAAAACTCGGCTCCTGAGGCAAGGCAGGGAAGAGGCCTCCCCTGCTTTAAAATTTCACTGTTTGTTTCTTTTGTTCAATAGACTGGAAAGACTATGACGACAGAGAGCCCAGGCACAAGGGACAGAGTGAAGTTTTGGAAGGTCTGCTGCAGCAGGTCCGAGCCCTTCATCAGCATTACAGTTGCCGGGGTAAGGATAAAAATCTGCGCTGGGCCATCAACTGAGGTCTCGGTGGCGCCGGTAATTTTAGCAGTTTCCTAACTGGGTCATACCTTCTCATTCATCAGGGAGAGAGAGATATTAATATTTGTACATCTGGAATCACTTTACAGTACTATCTTGTTTTAACCCTTCAAAAGAGACTTTTCTCTCCTTCCTCCCCTTCCTCGCTTTCTCTCTCACCCTCTCTCTATATGAACAGTTTGAAAATAAACACAAGAAAAACAGCAGCTGCCATTGGTTCCCTTCCCTTTGAATTATCCCTTCCCAAAACTCCTCAGTGTGCTGGGTCTTTGGGATATTCACCCGAAAACTTTTCCCCTCCAAAGAAAATTCTGTGAGCATCCCTAAGGAAGCTCAACAAATTATAATAGCGACAATAATATTAAACCTTTATGTACATTCACAGTAAAGTTTACATACAATTTCACAAATAATATCTCCTTTTCATCCTCATTTTCACAATTATCACTGAGGCTAAGTGAGTTGACCAAGGTCACAATGCCAAGAAAAGACAGAATCAAGATACCAACCTAGGTTTTGTCTTCAAATCCAGTCTTCTCACCATACCTCATTTTGTCTCCCATCCTTACATTAGGACTGGGCCCTGGACTTTAATCTCACCCTGCATTTTAATCTTCCCCTGTACTACTGCTCGAGAAAAAGTAGAACATACTTTCTCTAGACCTAGGCAACTATGCTCAGAAAATCTGAGAAGCTTTTGAAAGCTTCTCTTTTACTTGGGCTGTTCAAATGGGACAGGGTCAGGTTTCTGATCTGTGTAATGATTCGTGGAACAGGCACTTAGTTTTATTTGGAGAATTAAAGCCTCCATAAAGTTTTCATTTTCCACGCTCCTTCATCCATCCGATCGCCAACTGCATTGCATTCTCTAGATTCAGAGCACTGCTGGACCAGCGAGGTAAGAAATCATGGTTAAAACTAAGAGATGCTAGCTGAATTTTGACTAGGTGAAAAACATCATACTTAACATTAGCAAAAAGTTGTTCCCAATTACTGTAAACTATGGCAACAAAGTCCTTTAGAAATTTTGGCTATAGCTAGAAAAAAGGACAAGTGTTTGCAAGATAATATGTTCTACTAATGAGTGGCTCATTAGGAGATGTAAATTTTTGCTCTACTTATCTGCATGGAAGAAACTTAAGAAGGAAACCCAAGTGGGATTTCATTCCAAGATATCCAGGAAAACTTTACTCAGACCAGGGCCTTCGACATTCCACACCAACAAAGGTGCACTCGGTTCTGTTATCCAGGGTCCATTTACTAGACCAGGTATCACCTAGAAGAACATTATTTTCTTGCAAATACTTGTCCTCATTTCTAGCTATAGCTTTGTTGTCATACAGTAATTGGGAACAACTTTTTGCTAAAGTAAGTATGATTACCTTCACACCTACTCAAAACTCAGCTACTATCTCTTAGTTTCAACCATAGATTTCTTGCCTCACTGCCTTTGTCCTTTCCTGCCTCTCCTTCATTCCCCTGCCCACTGGTTCCCGTATGGCAGGTAAATATAATAAAGCAATTGGATAGATAATTTTTGAAATTCATAAGCCATATTGTGTTTGGTCTTTATCAGAGGGGTAAGCTAAAACTACGCATGAGAATGAGGGATTTTTTTTTTTTTTATATTATCTGAGGATTTAGATGCTCTCCCCATTACTATTGGATTACTATCCAATAATCAAGAAATGATTGTCTAGACAGCCCAATTTTTCTATGGTTTCCATTCAACTTTCATCATGTACATGCTCCCCCCCCGCCCCCACCGCCCCAGGGATGTAAATATACATTCGATATAAGGAAAGATTTAAGTAAGACATCAGGTAGAACTTCCCAAAAAGGAGGAATATTTTTTATATTGAAATGTGCTCTGGACACATAAACAGTACCCGAAATGTGTTCCAAAGAACAGTAAGTCCTATAGGATGTTCAGTTAAAAAGTCTCTGGTCAAGTAAGTTTAGAAAATGGTGCATTATATATTCCTCCCTTAAAAGAGTAAAATAGACATTAAAATGTTAAAGACTCTAATAAAGAGACATTTTAAATTTGGTTAAGCAAGCCTTTTCCAAATTTATTTGGCCATTGTAAAACATTTTTCAGATAATTAGTGTTCCAAGACACAAACTTTGGGAAATGTTGACTTATAATATGCCAGGATGAAAGAAATGACCTCACAAAAAATGATTCTAAAATAACTTAACATAAATATCTTTAATTCTAAAATAATAAATGATGGATCATTTAGTACTGCATATAAAAACTATAAATCTGTTATTTAAAATACTCAATTGAGATACTACGTGGTTTACTGGAGAGAGAAACCTTTAAAAATTTTATAAATATAAAAAAATAATTTTAAGTCCTAGTTCTACCACTTACTAGTCATGTGTCCTTGAGAAAAGCATTTAACCTGTGAGTCATACCTTGCCTATCAGAAAATATCTATAAAATAGTATTTATCTTTCAGGATTGTTATGAGAATTAAATTAGGTTATGGATTAAACTCAACTGGCATAATATAGGCACTTTGCAAATTCTAGCTTATTTTTCTTCCATTATTCTTTCAGATGAAGAATGGGGTATTCTTCATCCTCAGTACTTTACTGATATGTTCCAGGATCAAAGTGTAATCATTGACTCCATTGTCATGACCTGGAGTACTCAATAAATACACAGCATATTTCAAATGCAGACATAATAATAAAACGTCTCTCTCCTACCAAAGCCCTACATGGGAGTTACCAAAACGCACATTAATTTCTGTATTTTGGCTACAGCTATCTGCATGTTCAGTATTGGGAAGAAAATTCAGTGGAGATGTTGAGCAGCCTTTATTGTTCGTAAGGTAAATGCCCTGACATTCATAACGAACTGTAAAGAAGCCAATTGTGTTCATCAAAGCAGTAACCAATAGAATTGAATTTCACTAACATCCATTTTTCAACTGGCAAACATTAATTAAAACACTGCCTATTATGTGTCAGGTGCTAGACATACCAGTATGAATAAAATAAACTCCCTATGCTCCAGGCACTTAAAAGCTAAAGACCTACTGCATTCAGAGTCCAGAAAATGAACAATTGATCCAGAGCCCTGAATTAAGCAGAGGCAGAAAAGAAGCCACAGTTTTTAGGATAAATGTGAGTTAAGACTTTGTATCAGTCAAGCTGGGTGATATCATTCTGCACTAATCAAATGTCCCCCAAAATATTTATTTCTCCCATATGCTGTATCTACCACTGGTCAGCTGAGATTGTCTTTCTATGTTGTCATCATCCTTTTTCTAGAAATATTTGCCAGCACCCATGGGAAAAAGAAAAGAAATTCCTGAAGGTCTGTCTCATATGGGGAAGGCTTTATATATAATTTACACTCAAAACTCATTGGGCAAAAATAGTCACAGGGCCCCACCCAACCACAAGGGCTTCAAGAAGTGAAATTCTACCATGTGCCCAAAGTGAAGGAGACATGGAATGTTTAACATTTGCACGGGCTCCTTTCCCAACTGGTAGTAGCATTTCACATTTTTCTCTTTTTATTTTGTAGTCTAATTTGTTTAGCTTAATTTTCATTTTTATTTAAGTTATATGTGATAATAGTCTGAAGCTAGACTACCTGGGGTCAAATCCAGGCTGGACATTTACTAGTTGTATCACCTTAAGCAAGTTGCGTACCCTTTCTATACCTCACTTTGCTCGCCTGTAAAATGCAGATTAGAATTATATATACCTGTCAGCCATTGTTAATGGTTGAATGGTTTAAAATAAGTAAAGCACTTAAAAGAGTTTTATTATTTAGAAAAAGCAATTTCTTCCATTCTCCATTTTCTACCCCGCAAAGGCTCAATTCTCTCAGCCAATTCTTTAGATATTTTCTCCATATCTCTAAATACAATGTTTATATTGCTAATTCTTTATTTTTTTTGATTATAAGCATTATCTCACTAAGGAAGATAATGATTTTCTTTTTTACCCTATCTACCCTCTTATATGCACATACATTTCCTACCCCCTTATCTTCACAATATATTCATAATTTTAAAGGTCCATATCTGTTACATTATAATGATCATGTAAATTCTATTATTTTTCTTTCCTGGATAACTTTTTGTCTTCCCTACAGTTAATCATCTTTTATTGTATTTTCTTATTTTTCTGTGTGGTTTTAACTAATTAATCCCAAACCTATTCTCCAATCGTATTGATTTTCTCTCAATACAATCAGATACATTAGTATTGTTTCAACTGCATCTTGTTAAAGAAACTTCTCATGGAGCCCTCTGACCTTCAACCTGGGCTGGTTACTGGCTGCTTCCTGTCTGGTGCACAGCTGTCACCCTAGGGTCTCCTTTCACCACCATATTGAAGACTCTTCTTCTCACTCCCCAGTATTAGATTTCTTCTTTTTCATCCCATGTCTTCCTTTTTCTTGGGTTAGTCTCTCATTTTTTTGGTGGAGCCTTTCCTCTAGTAGCTTCTCGAGAGGATACCTGGGAGCTAATTTCTGGACACACTGAATGTCTAAAGATGTATTTACTCTACTTAACACTTATTTAAGGGTTTGGATAAGTATAGAATTCTCCGTTGAAATAGTTCTCCTTCCGACTTTGAAGGCATTTCTTCATTGTCTTCAACCTCTCAGTGCTGAGAAGTCTGATGCCATTCTGATTCCAAAAGTTTTATATGAAACATTTTTTTCTACTACTTTTGAAGGTTTTAAGTTTTCTTTTTAACATCTGTATTCTAAAATTTCACTGTTATGTGCCTTCATGTGGCTCTATTTTTGTTCGCTATGCTACATACTTGACAAGATAGAAATATATACCCTTCAATTACAAAATATTTTCTTAAATTATTTCTTTAATTATTTCTTTCCCTTCTTTACTCTGCTCTAGTACAAAAACTCTTATTCAAACGTTGAACCTCATAGACTAGCCCTTTTCTTTTTTCTTCCCCGCCCCGCTTCTGCTTTCCATCTTCATGTCTTTTTGCTCTACTTATCTGGAAATTTTCCCAACTTTATTTTCTAGGTTTTCTATTGGGTTTTTCAGACTTCGATAATGTATATTTTAATCGTGAGTGCTTGCTTTTGTTCTCTAAATGTTTCTCTTACAGACTGCTATCTTTTTTTCCAAGAACACAATGTCTTTTTTTCATCTCTCAGGCTATTATTAATGATAGGTTTTGTTTCATTTTATATTTTCTTTTCTCAGCATAGTCTCTCCTCTAAATTGCCTTTTGTTTGTTTTTGGCTTTTCTTGTTACTTGCTTTTCACAGCAGCCTGGTGATCCTTGGATGTTTGCTCAGATTTAAGAGAAAGGAACTCAATAGCTGTTGGGAAGCTCTGAACACATGGACGGGGCACTTTATTTACAGGCTTCATTGTCAGATGATCTGGCATGGCCTTATCTTTAGGAAAGCAATGAAGCCAATGTCAGAATCTTTAGGTGTATTCTCTTAGTCCAGCCAGAGTTTCCAGAGAAGTTTCTTCCAGAGTCCTGCCTAGAGGGTATAAATAAGTGTTTGAGTACCAGTGTTCCAAGAGCCCAATGAGGAAATATTCTATATGGAAACTTTCATTTAATTAACCTGAGTACATGCCACCTCTTCCCCTTATTTTTAACTGTACCCATGTCTCCTACTCCAGAGATGTTTTTATATTCTCCAGAGGATAAGCCACAAGCTTTCTTCTAGAGTGCGGGAGGGATATTTGTCCACCTCTGCTGAGTAGGGGAGGATACATAGAAGTTTAACTGCTTTTTAAACAGACTTCAATACATCCCCCCAATTTTAGCTCCACATTCACTCCCCACTTTCAACAGTATATGGTGCCCAAGGGGTGAGT
>NW_011888885.1:698559-734966 GCF_000151845.1 Pteropus vampyrus | reverse complement strand
CATAATTTTAAAGGTCCATATCTGTTACATTATAATGATCATGTAAATTCTATTATTTTTCTTTCCTGGATAACTTTTTGTCTTCCCTACAGTTAATCATCTTTTATTGTATTTTCTTATTTTTCTGTGTGGTTTTAACTAATTAATCCCAAACCTATTCTCCAATCGTATTGATTTTCTCTCAATACAATCAGATACATTAGTATTGTTTCAACTGCATCTTGTTAAAGAAACTTCTCATGGAGCCCTCTGACCTTCAACCTGGGCTGGTTACTGGCTGCTTCCTGTCTGGTGCACAGCTGTCACCCTAGGGTCTCCTTTCACCACCATATTGAAGACTCTTCTTCTCACTCCCCAGTATTAGATTTCTTCTTTTTCATCCCATGTCTTCCTTTTTCTTGGGTTAGTCTCTCATTTTTTTGGTGGAGCCTTTCCTCTAGTAGCTTCTCGAGAGGATACCTGGGAGCTAATTTCTGGACACACTGAATGTCTAAAGATGTATTTACTCTACTTAACACTTATTTAAGGGTTTGGATAAGTATAGAATTCTCCGTTGAAATAGTTCTCCTTCCGACTTTGAAGGCATTTCTTCATTGTCTTCAACCTCTCAGTGCTGAGAAGTCTGATGCCATTCTGATTCCAAAAGTTTTATATGAAACATTTTTTTCTACTACTTTTGAAGGTTTTAAGTTTTCTTTTTAACATCTGTATTCTAAAATTTCACTGTTATGTGCCTTCATGTGGCTCTATTTTTGTTCGCTATGCTACATACTTGACAAGATAGAAATATATACCCTTCAATTACAAAATATTTTCTTAAATTATTTCTTTAATTATTTCTTTCCCTTCTTTACTCTGCTCTAGTACAAAAACTCTTATTCAAACGTTGAACCTCATAGACTAGCCCTTTTCTTTTTTCTTCCCCGCCCCGCTTCTGCTTTCCATCTTCATGTCTTTTTGCTCTACTTATCTGGAAATTTTCCCAACTTTATTTTCTAGGTTTTCTATTGGGTTTTTCAGACTTCGATAATGTATATTTTAATCGTGAGTGCTTGCTTTTGTTCTCTAAATGTTTCTCTTACAGACTGCTATCTTTTTTTCCAAGAACACAATGTCTTTTTTTCATCTCTCAGGCTATTATTAATGATAGGTTTTGTTTCATTTTATATTTTCTTTTCTCAGCATAGTCTCTCCTCTAAATTGCCTTTTGTTTGTTTTTGGCTTTTCTTGTTACTTGCTTTTCACAGCAGCCTGGTGATCCTTGGATGTTTGCTCAGATTTAAGAGAAAGGAACTCAATAGCTGTTGGGAAGCTCTGAACACATGGACGGGGCACTTTATTTACAGGCTTCATTGTCAGATGATCTGGCATGGCCTTATCTTTAGGAAAGCAATGAAGCCAATGTCAGAATCTTTAGGTGTATTCTCTTAGTCCAGCCAGAGTTTCCAGAGAAGTTTCTTCCAGAGTCCTGCCTAGAGGGTATAAATAAGTGTTTGAGTACCAGTGTTCCAAGAGCCCAATGAGGAAATATTCTATATGGAAACTTTCATTTAATTAACCTGAGTACATGCCACCTCTTCCCCTTATTTTTAACTGTACCCATGTCTCCTACTCCAGAGATGTTTTTATATTCTCCAGAGGATAAGCCACAAGCTTTCTTCTAGAGTGCGGGAGGGATATTTGTCCACCTCTGCTGAGTAGGGGAGGATACATAGAAGTTTAACTGCTTTTTAAACAGACTTCAATACATCCCCCCAATTTTAGCTCCACATTCACTCCCCACTTTCAACAGTATATGGTGCCCAAGGGGTGAGTTAGGTTACTTCTCAGCTTTCTCCACTGCTGGCTTAGGATTCATCTTCCTCAAGTCTGCTAAATCCATCTGTCCATCTGCTTTCCAGCTACCCAAATTCACTTGCTTTTGTCTCCTTTTCCATCTCTTTGTCTTTAAAGATTTATGTCTTTGACTTTATAGATTTTTAAAAAAATCTTTTTAGTGAAGTTTTGGGAGAGAGTGGTATGTAATGAATATGTTCAATATGCTGCCTTTAACCGGAAGTCCCAGCAGCATAATTTTCAAGCAGGATATTACCAGCCAAATTCATGTTCAAGTCAGAAAAAAATGCTTTTACTTTGTTCTGCCAGGAACAACCATTACCAGCACAAGCTTAAAGCTGGCAAGAATGCTTGTGTCAGTCAGCTCATTCACAACTGCTCCTGTAATATCATGGGCAGAGCCACACTTGGCCTGAGCCATGGGCTATCACACGGGAGTCCATGCCTAACAGAACTGATCTGGACCAGTTCTCATCCCGTGACATGTCTATCGGGAGCTTGATGATGACCCCAACAACCTCAGCTTCCCTTCATTGCATTTAAGATGAGAACAGAAATCAGTGATCATCTACTTCAGCTCCATGGAGCACTGTTTTATCAGAAAGAGCTCCAGGTTGTAAACAGAAGAGTTGAACAGATGCAATGGATGATTTTCTCACCACTATAAGCCACAGGACCTTGCACATAGTAGTGTCCCAATAAATACTTACTCAGTGAAAAAATGTCTCAGTTTCTCCAGGTACTGGATTTTTTTTTTTTTTTATCTTAGATGATCCACTTAATCTTTCTGTCTCAGTTTCTTCTTCTGAATAATAAAGATCGTAATCATACCTATGCCTAAAACTATTTTTGTAAGCCAACAAATACACTGGAAAAAACTTTCCCAGACTTCTACCAGTGGTGTACTAAAGAGGCAGGATGAAATAGGTGAAGTTTTCTTCTTTTTTTCTGTTCTCCAGATTTTCTGTAATGTGCTTATATCAATTTCATAATTTAAAGAATTAATGAAATATGTAGAGTAATAAGAAGAGATTTGCCAACATGGAGAAGTGTATAAATATTAAAAGGCAATGTGGAGAGATGCGGGGAGGGCAACAGAATTGATTCCATTTCTTTTTATCCCATTTTATAGTAAATCACTGTTATGTAGAAGATAAACAAAACACCTAAGTAGTTTCCCCTGAAGTTATAAATGTCACTTATCTCTAACATTTTTGAGGAGTTAACCACTGGCATATCAAGATACAAAAGCTTCTTGTAGGAACGAATGTGCTGACTCCCTACGTGAAACTGAGGAAGTGACACTGAGGGGACAGGGGAGAGAAAGGGAAGAAGGCGCTGGGAGTGTTGTTCTGCCAAGGGAATTTATACAGTATTTTTTCTGTGTTCCAGAAAGTTCTAAATTACAAACCACGGGCCGCAAGCAGTCAGTCTCAAGAAGCCTGAAACACCTATTCCATTCCTCAAACAAGTTTGTGAAGACCTTGAAACGGTGAGTCCTATGTAGTTTTTCCAGGAAGTCTTAACTTCTCAGGAATCAGCTGTTTTTGGTTCTGAGTGGTAACTTGGTAGAAAATGTTTCTGTTATTAAAAGAATATGAAATTCATACCTCTCATTCCCCTTTACCTTGTTCGCCCATCCCTCCACCCCCACTCCCCACTCCTCTGGTAGCCATTAGTTGATCTCTGTTTCTGTGAGTCTGTTGCTGTTTTTGTTTTGTTTTTTTTAAATTCCATATATAAGTGAGATCACACAGTATTTGTCCTTCTATGTCTGACTTATTTCACTTAGCATACCTTCTAGGTCTCATGTTGTTGCAAATGGCAAGATTTCATTTCTTTTATAGCTGAGTAATAGTACAGCATAGAAAATATAATCAATAGTATCATAATAACTTTGTATGGTAACAGACGGTTACTGAATTTATCATGGTGATCATTTCATAAATTACATAAATGTTGAATAACTATGTTATATATACCTGAAACTCATATAATACTGTATGCTAACTATAATTTTAAAATTTTAGATAAATAAATGTATATCACATTTAAAAATATGAAGTTCACTTTCTCCTGAGAATTTAAACAAGATGGTAATTTCTCTGAGTTCTAGTTTAGTAAACTTTTCATACATAGCAAGAATATGCTCCTGGTTCTATTGTGAATTATCTTTTTCATGTCCAAAAATATTTTTTTTCCATGATTCAGGCTTGGTAGAGGAAGGCGGTTGAGGACAATTTTTATTTTCCTTTTTCTTTTTAGGGGACTCTACATAGCTGTTATATTTTATTACAAAGACAACATGTTAGTCACCAACGAAGATCAAATACCGATTGTTGAAATAGATGACTCTCACACCAGTTCCATTACACAAGATTTTCTGTGGTTCACAAAGGTATACTGAGTTCTGATTTCATTTTCATCCACTTTGCACCAATGTTACTGCACATAAATCTCTTGAAACCTTAGTTGAGGGGTCTACAGTGATCAAAGTTTTGGGGTGGGAGTAAATTATCTCAAAGGTTTCTTTCAGCCCTGAGATGTCCTATGTCATACAAAATGCCAAAATATCGTCTATGCTATATTTTCAAAGCGAAGAAGCTTGCATCCTGTCAGATTATGTCTTCACTACTCTGAGTTATGGGATCATGTGGCAAAGACTAAAATGTGGATCTGACTGTTTCATTAACATTCAGATCTTTTTCCAATTGGACAGAGATCAAAAAGTTGTTTCGCATGTATCTGAAAATGGACTGGAGAACAAACATCAGGGGTCAGGTTTCCTTCTCCCTGCTGTGCTTTGATGCCACAACCTAAATCATGTACTGGCTTGGACGATGATATGACCTCGTGACTTCTTTTGCAGCTGTCTTGTATGTGGGAAGATATAAGGTGGTTGAGGCAAAGCGTACCTATCTCCATGTCCTCATCCACAGTACTGCAAACTCGGCAGAAGATGCTTGCAGCGACAGCCCAGCTACAGGTGAGGGGCCAGGTTTCAACCCAGACCTCCACAAAAATTTGAGAAAAACTTGGGCAGTTCAGTCCCAACCCCACTTGGAAAGGAAAGGGTGGGCTCCTTCCTCTTTCAGATCCCTAGACACATGAAGGCTTCTCAGACAGTTTGAGCTGCACACCTGCTCATGTAGGGAAACTGTGCTTTTGGAAGTCTTCTGGAAGAGAAGCAGGGGTCTCTCTCGAAGAGTCTAGGAGTATCCTCCTAAACAAGGAGTGAGGAGACTTGAGTTCTGGATTCGATATTAGTAAATCAACTCATTTCTCCTTTCTGGGCCTCAGTTTTATCACTTGCAAAATAAGAGGAATTTGACTAGATTGCTGAAGAATGCTTGCAGTTCTAGCATCCTGTGCATTTATGAGTGTATGGAGATGGAGAAAGAGACAGCAGATATTTTGAGGTGTTTCCTGACTTGATGGTTTTGGTAAAGCACAGACATTTGCATATATTTTTGCTTACTTAAAACAAACCAAAACAAAAAGCCTCTTAAAAGTTTACCTTTAATCCTGAATTTATTCATCCTTCCATACTATTAACCTAATCAGGTCCCTAATCCCTACAAGAATCTTTTTTAAATTTATTTATTTAAATTAGTTTCAAGTATACAGTACATTGCTTAGACATCTATATAGTTCATAAAACGATCCCCCAATGGCTCCCTCCCTCCCCTGGCCCTCCACCTAGCCGTCATATTAATGCTAACTGCATTCCCTCTGCCATGCTCACCACCCCTGTGCCCAGCTATCAACTACTAATTTGTACTTCTTTAACCCTTCACTCCAGCCCTACAAGAATCTTTGTAGGTTACAGAGTTCCCCCTAGAAATGACACTGAATTCTAACAAAGATCTTCTGGGTTTTCCTTTCATTGTTTTCTGGTATTCCCTGCTACATAGAATTGGGGACTTTAAGAGGTGTCCAAGCCTTTAACAGTAATGGGTATCTACCTACAAAGCTATCAGTTACATCAACCCCAGAAATATGCATAACAGGAACCTATGTAAGCTGTATTTGGCCAGGCCATCCCAGCCAAGGCATAAAAATAGGGTCATAATAACAAACAAAAAAATATTTCTGTGGCTCTACTCCCTACCTGCAATTAGAGGAACTTCAGTCCTTGACTCACATAATAATAATTTGACTTCCCACAATAATAATAATTATTGTGTTGCTATGATAATTCTAAAAAGTAACTCTTACCCCTTCTGTGCTATACTCCATTACCTAAGCGGTTTACTTCCTTGTGTCCTCAGTGGCCTCAGGTATTTTAGCAAATAGCAAATCACTCTTGACTGCAGAATCTTCTCCTTCAACTCAAGAAAAAAGGTCTTGGACCTGGGCCATGATTTACTGTGCTGAATGCAAAGTACCCCTTCATCTCATCACTGACCAGCTTGAGTTGGACCAATCTGCTGTACCTCGAACTGCTCCTCCATTAGAATAAAGTTCTTTCCCAGGAGGCTCAGATCCCTTATTGGAGTCTCCCATTAGCCCACCATACAGAGCAGATATGCTTGGATCGCAGACTGAACTACTTTAGGATTTCAAATGGGGCTCTTGATTGTGTGTTTATTTGTGGCTTCCTAGGATACTTTCATCTGCTATCAGTAACACGAGAAGGATCAGGCTGCCGGTGCAGTTAGATGCTGAGGGGCCAGAGGGAAGCCACGATGGTCAGTGTTCCCTACTTACCTACTCACATTGCAAGAGCTCTTGGATTTCCTTGGCCCCCAATGTATTGGCCCCACTACTTTTCATAATACATCTGCCCCCTTCTGAAGTAATTTCCCTCCTTGTCTAGCTTAGATTCCTTGGCCCATCATAATCATTCCCTTGAAAATATTCTAAATTTCTGGCTACTGTCTCCCTCCATATTATCTATTTGGAAAAATCCCAAGCCTGGATGAATCCAACAAGTCTATACTGGAGTAGTTGCACATTGCTATAGAAAAATCACAAGAAAGGGGGATTTGACTGGTTTTATGTTAAATTCATTACTACAATTCCCACATGGAATGTTACCTAGTGATCACATTCCATTTCTCTACTAAATGCATTTTCCCAAACTATAAGGCAGCTATTTAAACCCTTCTTCATTCTCTCACATCCTTTCCCTTTCCCCAAACTTTCCCCATCCCCACCTCAGGTGATGACTTCACTGTATAATTCACTAAGAAAACAAGCGAATTATATCACCAAATTTAAAAGCCTCATTACATTGACTTTCTCTTTCTTCCCTCTTATCCCAACAGTTAAATCTCACTTCTCTTACCAAAGGCTTCTCCCACCACAGGTGCTCTGGATCCCAGTTCTTCCCTCCCATCTTATTTAAACAGGTGTCTCCAGTTTAACCTCCCCTCAAATTCCTCTTACTCCCACATGCCCTTTCAGCTACCAAACTCTCTCTTTTCTCTTTCTTTCGCCCAAACTTCTTGAAACAGCTGCCTACATTCTCCTCCCTTTACTTCCTCACTTTCCATTTAGTTCTCAGCCTTCTTCCTGACTTTTGCTACCATCATGCTTACTAAACTGCCCTCTCAGGCCACCAGCAATTAGAGGTAGATGATGTTCATAAAGCTTGGGCTTTAGGGCCCCTCACTTGCATGAGCCCCTGTGAGTGGGAGTCATAGATTATTTTAGGTAGAGAGGGGAAGTTGGGTTGCAATCTGGGAGCATTTCTAGTAAACTGCCTAAGGAAATCTCAGGGGGCAAAGTGACCAGGAGTTCCAAATACTCCAGTATTTGGAAAGACTTCCTTTGTCATTCTAAATAAATATTCAGTTTTACACATAATTTTTATATTTGTAATTTTGCATTCTTTGTCTTAAAACAAAATTACATGGCACAGGCCCCTACAAAACCTAGATCCATTCCTGCCAATGACTTCAGTTTCACTAAATCTAGTGGACATTTTTAAATCCTCTTCACAATTGACATCCCAGCAGCATTTGATACACCTGGTCCCACTCTCCTTTTTCAAACTGCCACATTCCTTGGCTTCCATGACTCCATAATTTCCAGATTTTTCCCAAATTTCTGGCCTGTCTTTCCAAGTCTCCTTTGCTAGCTCACATACTTTTTTCTCTACTTCGAATACTGCTCTTCTACCTCTTTGCCTTGCTAATTCCTACATATCCTTCAGATCACAGCTTAATCGTTATACTTTCTCAGGGATCCTTTCTCTGATCTCCTGATTAAGTGAATCACTCTCATAGTACTTTGAATTCTTCATTCAGAATGGTGATCATAATCCCATTAGTTAATTATTTGTATCCTTATTTGGTTAGTGACCCACTTGGACCATGAGTCCCTGAGTTCAAGGAATGTACCTATCTTGGTTACCACTACATCCTCCATGTGTGGCATGTGGCAGATCTTCAGTTAAATACTGGTTGGATAAATAAATGTACTTGTCAATCCAACCCCTGTACCCCAAAGATCACACTTAAGAGAACCTTATCTAGCCAAAGAGAAAAGGGTCACAGAAATGTACCTCATTACCATAGTTGCCACCTGGATAGCTCTCCAACCCTGCATGGTGACTAGCACCTTAGTACTCAATAAATAGTTACCCCTTATCGTACTCATCAAAGGCCAGAGCACTGTTATGAATTCCCTTCTCTCCTTCACATTTGTTTGCCTGCCTAAATCACAGGAGTCACTTTCAGCTTTTTTTATAGGACCTATTGCCTAAACTGTTTGCTGTTCATCAAAATGAAAATGTCTGGAAATACTGAAACCACCTTTTGCAGGTGGGGGAGACAAGGCACAGAAACACTTTTCAGAAGAGGAAGAAAAATTAATTGGGGTAAACTGATGCTCACTTAATATTTTAGGTCTCTTTATTACTAATCTAACATTTTTACAATGTTCCTAGGAAAGTTAAAATGCATTCTTAAATAGCTTGATTGGCATCAGCCACAGGTAATTTCTGTTGATTCACCTCCTGTATATCTCACTTTACTCTCCTCCCCTTTCCAGCATCACTACCACTGCCTGATTGCTCCAATTAACATCAAAAGCCTCCAAAGTCACCCTCCTGCTTCCAGTCTTAACACCCTCCAATCCATTCTCCACACTTCTGCCAGAGTAGCTGACAAAAGATTCTGACCAAGTCATTCCCTTACTCATACTCTTTCAAGAGTGGCCCATTTTATCATGACACAAAAAGGCCTTCATCACCATCTTTCCCCCCTCTTCTGTTTCCACAGCACCTTGACTTACTTCATTACAGTCCATAACAACCACTATGCATCTTGTGATTTATTTTCCAGTTTCTGCTCAATAGTGAGGTCCCTTAACACATAATGATAAATAATAATCATGAAACAACACTTCATTTATTTAACAGAATAGATGCCAGGCACTGTGCCAAGTGCTTTACAAACAGTATTTCATTTCATCTTTACCATATCTTGATGGGAAAGTATTATTATTGATATTAATTTAACAGATGATAAAACTGAGGGCTAAAAAGGTCACACAAATAGGAAATTGTAACAGAGTCTGGATATGAATCCAAATCTGTATAACTCCAAACCCTGCATTCTTTCTAATACTTCACTTATTGTGTTCATTTACAAAAGCAGACAAAAATTTTAAATAAAAGAAATTATCCATATTATAGTTAAAAAAGAAAATGTTAATTCTATTCTGCATCATTTGGAACCTATTTAGAAGTGGACTTACATTTATTTGAAAGAAGGTAAAGTATGAATTAATTGATTAATATTATCTAGGCAAGAGATGAGACAAGTATCTGTCAGCATTTGGATAAAAATAAAATAAGAAAGCTTGTGTAAATGGCCAAGACCCCACATAGTTTTTCCTACTCTTAGGCAGAAGTATACATTGCTCTTACATTAAGAGGTATCTAAATTCCTTATCCTCAAAATACAGTAATAATCTGACATTATAGATTAGGTTACATTAAACTTTCCTCCTCCATAACTTTTAGAAATGAGTGTTAGTGAGTAAAAAACCGGGTAACAATTTATGATTACTATGTCTTTTTAATTTTTCCAGGTGGGGAAAAGGTTTCCCCAAATTTTTACTCTTCTTTTCCAGGCCTTCATATCTCTACTCTGGACTTCCTTTAACTTCCCATGCCGTCCCAAACTGACTAAAGATCTCTATTGTGCATCTGTCTAGGGCTTATTGACAGTCCTGTGATTTGTTCTGGTTATAACCTAGATGCATTTCTGTGAGCCATCAGGTGACTTTTACTCCTCTTTACCTTGTAGGTTCCCAGATCTCCCAACCTTGATTGCAAAGCATGACAGGTATTAATACAGTATGTTTTTCCTTTAGGCTCTAAAGAACCTCAAATTTGCCCCCTTGAAACATAATTGCAATTTATTTTCACAAGGACATTCTGCTTTTAAATTGGGTGCTTCCCAGCGCTAGCTATCCAACCCAATTTGATGTCAATAAAGATTTTCAGGAAGACTTTTAAGCGCTTTCTTGTTCAGTCCATTAGTCATCATATCCAAAGGTAACAGTGAACTACTGATAACGACTCTGCTTAAATAAAATTACCACCTCATTCAATGTCTACCCACCAGCTTTGGTCCAAAGTGAGTTATATTTTCCAGCGTCCTAATGATGATATTTTAATTCGGTCGACAAAAAGTTATTGAGTTCGTACTATGTTCCAGGCACTGTACAAGGAACCCAGAGACACAGTAATGAAACAACCATGATCTCATAACATATGCATCAATATTCAGGAAGGCCAGAGTCATGCTAAGATACAAATTTGTACAGGAAGCAACAGGAGACAAAAGAGAAGATGGTAAATTCTACCTGAGAGCTGGGAGAGTCCTCCCAGAGAAGGTGAAACCTGGGCTGAGTCCTGAAAATGAGTAAGTGTAAGTCAGGGTGAGATTCCAATTAAAGCAGTAAAGAAAGCCCATACTCTACTTGTATCAAACTTGAGAGTTTACAAAATACTTTCTCATGCATCGCTTGAGTTATCCCCCCAAACACTATACGAGATAAGGATTAGAATAAGGGATATCTGAACTGTAAAGACCTTTAATTTTAGATGATGAGACTCAAGGCCAAAGAGAGTAAATACTTTTTCAGAAGTCTAAGAGTTAACAAACAGCAGCCAACCCTGAAATTCAACACCATATAACTAAAGGCTTATCAGCAGTGGTGTGCTAGAGCCAACTTGTACTGACTCAAGACAGCCACCTGTTAAATATTCAGGAATTTTGAAAGCCTATTGTCAAACACTTAGTAGCTTGAAATCGCCCTATGGGGGTAGTATTTACACCACAGAAATCGGCATATACTGTAAGTCAGCCCTCCTCCCTTTTTTTTGACAGCCAGTTTACCGGCATACCACTGCTATTGGCCAGTATTACTTTGCAGCAAACTGTTTTATATAAAACTGGAGTCCTACAGAGGGCTGGATTAAAAGCCTTACTTAATTACTTCTCCATGATTTAGAAGTCAATTATTGGAAGGAAATAATCTGACTGAGTGATTAGGCCATTTTTAAAAACAGTAATCTTGCCAAATGCATTTTTATATGTCAATAATTATTTATGAAATTTCTTCTTTACGTATCTTGTCCTTGTGAATTAAAAAAAAAAAAAATTACCTGTGAGGAGACAGTCCAGTGCTTTTGAAGATGTGGATACTAAATAGCTGCCTCATTCATTTTTAGGTCATCCTTGTTACTTTTACAAATTCCAGTTCTACGTTTGCTCTCCTGTTAACAGGTTATCTCATCAGCATTTATGTAAGCTCACAAAAATAACAGCTAGAAGCCCTGAGATGAGTTGCAATTTTAAAAAACCATAGATATTCAGAGTAAAAGGGTATTTTATCCTATTCATCCAGTGTTCTAGGTGCTCTTCAAATGCTCATATTTGTGAAATTGTTTATTTTAATAACATCTACCTGGGCCCCTTTACATTTAATGTGGCATCCTTCCCTTCCTGCTTTTCTAAAAGTATTGTCTGCCTCAGTTGACAAACAATTTTAACAAAGTTTTAAATAAACAAAACTCCCTGAAATGCAGATAAGTTGAATCAGGCCAATCTCCCAATTAAAGTATCTTGAAGGGAATGTGTAGTCATTTGGGGGCCTGTACAATGTGCTACATTGTCAATTCACTTCTTCATTTTAAACAACCCCACTTCATACCAGCTTACTGTAGATCTCTTGAAAACTCCACAAGTAGCATATTTGAAATATCAGGCATTTTTCTTTAAAACATCTGGGATTCTCTTCAAGTGCTGGTAACCGAGGTTTATGTGCTGGTGTGTCTATGTGGGTAAGAGATATTTACAGATATTGAATTTGCTTAAAAAAACATAATTTTTGTGCCTCTTGCTATAATCTTTGCAGGCTTATGGTGAAGACATTTTCTTTGAGCTTCTGTTAAGTACATTTCTATCATGCCACATATTCTAGGCTTAAGTCTGCTAAAAACAAAAACTCAGAAACATCATGTAATTATTCACAGTGTCTTTTGTTGCAGTTATGTTGCTTTGTTTGCATATCATCTACGCTACCAGAAATCTCTTTGTTTCTAGAATTTACTTGGAACACACAACCTGGGAAGAGTTTACTACGAGCCCATTAAAGACCGGCATGGAAATATCCTCATAGTCACCATCAGAGAGGTGGAGATGCTCTATTCATTTTTTAATGGCAAATGGATGCAGATCTCAAAGCTGCAAAGCCAGAGGAAGTCTCTGTCAACACCTGAGGAGCCGACAGCCTTAGACATTTTACTGATTACCATCCAGGTATGTAGTCTTTTCAGTTTCCTAATTATTTAAAGTTCCAAACACACTTATTGAAGCTCTAATGAAATACACCAAGAGCCATTTACATATGCAGTGATGGAGTGGGAAAGGTCCAGAGATGCACCACTGTTTGTACTCCACACATTGGAAAGATTCAGAAGCTTGTTTTTATCACTCTCCAGATCTGGAATTCATCAAGCAATACAAATAGTGGGCACCCTGAAAACATCCCTGACCAATGAACCAATGGGAAACATAAAGAGGAATGTTTGAGTAGCGATCTACAGATAGTATTATCAAAAAATTAAACCAAGACCTGCATAGACTGTAATAATAATACATTTCTAGACTATATATACGTATGTATTTGTATGTGTGTGTATATATATCACTTTGAACAAAAACACTTATACATATTTACTCTTGCTTGTTCCTTACAGTACTCCCTTCAGATAGACAGACATGATTAAATTCATTTTAGGAATGAAATAACTGTGGCTCAAACAGATTATGTGACATATGGCCAAACACAAAAGCAGATTTAGTGAAGCTAATGAAGCTTCAGCATCGTTCAGCTCTTCACTTACAAAGCCCTTTCCAAGGCCCTGGCAGGGGCCTTAACAATTTCACATTCATAATTTTGTATTCTTTTTTCCTTAAGGAAAGAACCCAAAATTGTATTAGTTTCAGGCCCTACCAAACTTGGATTTGCCACTGATCACACAGCTAGGAAATGGCAGAGCTGAAACTTGAACTCAGTTCTTCTGATTGGAAGAAGGCTTCTTTCTGCTACATTATATTATATTCCAGGGCAGGAGTTAGGATTTTAGCAAGTGAGGGATGAGAGAGAAAATGAAAGATGTAAGACTCACCTGAGAACTGAACAGCCACCACCATTCAAAATTCAGGCATCTTAGATTCATACTCTTAACCTGGATGGCAGAACCAGGATACACTCTCCTGTGTGTTCTTGTGTGTCGGGGTCTCTCTGTGTGGCGCCACTGCCTCACATGTTCTGATGTGAACATGGGCTTCAAGCTGTCTCTTTTTCTTGTTTTTCTTTCTTTTTTTAAATCCAGTGATAAGAACGAGTTCTATAGAACTCTCCAGTTAGGTGGCAAAGATGGCAGAAACATCTGTCTTGAGCCCTATGCAACCAATGGCATATGTCCACAAGAGAGCCCATCAGGAGTAACGGGAAAGAAAGGGCTCAACTCTACACAAACAAGCCAAATCCAAGCCTTGGCGCAGTAGCCCCCCATAAGCACCCTAAACAGCTATGCCACTAGCCCACTGACTTATTTTCATTCTCCACTGAGAGGTCGCTAGTACAATAATCTTACCTTTCCATTAGTTGCACCAGCCCAAACCAAGACCAAGTCCAATGGAGCAAAGGTAAACTAATTGGTCAAAGCCTCTGGATTTGATTTTATGGAATGTAAGTTCATATGCAATTAATAGAGGGTGTGTGTGTGTGTGTGTGTGTGTGTGTGTGTGTGTGTGTGTGTGTGAAGGAGGTGGGGGCAGGGAGCACAGACACATTCGTGGCTCCCCTCTTCACCTTTTATAAGCAAGTGCTAAAAGAAACATTTAAAAAATCATAATAAATTGAGCTTTTACAGGGTGACTAATACACTAATCCCCTATAGGGATAAACTGGGGTCTGGGCTACCTTCTCTCCTAGAAACACAGCACAGGCCCCAGCATGATATAATACCTGGTTTCTCCTAGACTTATTACATTAAATATGTGTTACAGGTGCAGAAAAATTCCAATCTGGCGAAAGGTTGTTAGAAAAGGAGACCAAAAATAGAGGCAAGATCAGGTTTCCACACAGATCCAAGTGGAAAATTTACCCCTGCTGACTGGCACATTCCTGCTTGATGTCATTCCTACCCACCCCCACTCTCCTTTCTTTTCTCTCCTACTTTTTCGCTCTCCTCCACTTCCCATATAGGTCTTACACTAGAGAGGAAGTGGGGGATAAAACTACTAGGGCTGGTATCCAATCACTCCTAGACTTAAAATTAAGTATGTCAGGAGTTGGCCCTACTAACTCAACATGAAAGTAGAGATAGGTCTTGGTGGTTTCCCAAAGCCAGCTGGGTAATTCCCACAATTCCAGGCCACAAACCACTTTCTTTTCTCAGGGTCAATAGAATGATGACCACCAAGCCCTCTGATTAGAAGCCTGGGCTTCTTTCTGCTATATCGCATCACATTCGGAGGCACCACTTTAGGTCAGGCAGACTGGATATGATTCCTGACTACTCTTCCTAGTTACGTGACTAGGGCGAGTTACTTAATTTCTCATTTCTCTGCAAAAAATCCTACTTCATAGGATTCTAATGAAGATTAAATGAGTTAATATATGAAACACAAAGTGAGTGCTCAATAAATGTTAGTGATTCTTATTATTTTTCTACTCAGAAAAATCCAAGCAAAAATCCTCAGAACATACACAGTCCATCTCCTCTTCATTCCTAGTCTCTCCGGGAACCACAGGTACTGGCTTAATCATCCCTTGGAGTATGTAGTCTCTTCCTCTACCTTTTCATAAGAACCAAGGAAAAGTTCTATAAAGACTATATGACCCACAATGAAGTTTTCAAAACAGATATGAGTTTTAACAAAATCTGGGCCCATGACTAATCTATTAATCCCTAGGGCCCCCAAGGAAACTTCAGGGTCTAACTCTCTCAAATTCCTGACCCTCTCAAGTCCTAGACCTTCATAACAGGCCCCTCTCATATATTCGAAAGAGAGAGAAATCCTTCCCACACTTGCCTGGAAAGGAAAATAGAGTTACTATGTTAGCATGTCTCTGAGCAAACTAATTGGCAATGAGAGTATTTCCAATAGGGAGGCACCTCTCAGGTGCTAAGTTACTCGGACTATGATTTTCAGGGGTCATTTCAATAACTGAAAGCTTCACAGGTCGTTTTCTCTGAAGATTAATCTCTCACATTTGTACTATGCTTTCAAGTTTATAACACTGTCATATTAATGATATCATCTGAACCTCACACACACACACACACACAAACCGTGAGATTGAGGTAATTTTATCATGTCCAAGTCATAAATGAAGCTATGGATTTCAGGAAAAATAGCTCACCAAGGTCATATCAGCCAAAAAGCAACATAGAAAGTTCAAAGACCAAAGTTTTCTGACTCCTAGCCTGGTACTTTTCTCATTCTACCATGCTGCTTTACACACCCTCTGCCTCCTTTTCTCTGGATCTTTTTTTAAAATATGACCCTGGAGATGCTGCAGTGAAGTTTTTCTTCTATCTCCTCCCATCTCTGCTTTCCTGCTCTTCTCCTCAGGCATTTCTCGTCACCTTCAGGGACCCAGTATCTTCTTCTTACACCTGAGGTTTCCAGGACCTACGATCTTGTCTGCCTTTTTCTGTTTGTTTTTTTTCAGCACATTATGGTTCCCTCTACCTCCAAGCAGCCTCTAACATGGGGATAAAAAACTACCAGAACCAGGAAGACTAATGGAAATGAGCCAAGTGGGCTGGATATAAGAAACAATTGATTTCATACATAAACTTGTTCACTGATGTTCACAGAAGAATTATTCACAGTGGTCAAAAAGCAGAAATACCCAAATGTCCAACAACTGATAAATGGATAAACAAAAGTAGTATATCCATATAATGGAATATTACTCAGCCATAAAAATGAAGTACTGATCCATGCTACCACAGGAATGAACCTTGAAAACATTATGTTAAGTGGAAGAAGCCAGACACAAAATGCTACATACTGTGTGATTCCATTTATATAAAATGTCCAGAATAGGCAAATCCATACAGACAGAAAGTAGATGAGTGGCGTCAGGGGCAGACAGGAGAGGGACTGAGAATGATAGCTAATGAATGCAAGGTTTTCTTTTTAGAGTGATAAAAATGGCCTGAAATTAGATAGTAGTGATAGTTGCACAAGCTTGTGACTATAATTTTAAAAAAAAAACACAGAATTTCATACATTAAAAGGGTGAATTTTATAGTATGTGAATTATATCTCAATAAAAACAAGAGATGTAAGAGAGACTACAGTAATCGAGATCCCTTGTCTCATCTAAAGAACAACCCTATTTAGCCTCAGCTAATAGTAGTGAAAGAAAGTAGTCTCAATGCTGAAATATTTTCCAATTGTTAGAGAAAAGTTGGAAGTTCGGAGTTTCGAATAAAATCTCTTTACTTTTAAAGTCAGAAAATAATTCAGAAAATTTAAATTCTTTGTAGCCCATGTGATCTTTGGCTGACCCACAAAGATCACCAGCCACCATTTTATGACTTCTGCTATCCCTAGACAATTCAGCTTGCATCCTCTATCTGCCAAACAAAAGCCCTGTAGTTATTGGAAAAGCAACTATTTATCATTCTTCTAACAAGCTCTTAGGATATCTGATCAATGAAGAGCGGCTAGACATACCCTTCCTAATTACTGCACCAGCACAGCATATTTTCTCCCAGGGGCCCAGCCCCAGACCCCACTACCTTTGGGCTTTTCGCTTCATATTTAATAAACATTATTTTGGCACCAACTAGGTGCCAGGAACTCTTCTAGGTGCTATAGGAAAAACAAATGAATAAGTCAAGGTCCCTGGTCTCAAGGAGTTCAGTCAAGAGAGGGAGACAGACTTGTAAACAAATCAAGGTAATACAAGGCAGAATTAAACCTGAGCCTGATAGCAGTACAAACAGCGTACTATGGAAACAGACAAAGCAGCTTTTAATTCTACCTGGAAATATCAGGGAAGGCATTGTGGAAGAGGTGACATTTGGCTGAGCCATGAAGGATAAGTTAAGTTCACCAGGTGGAGTTAAAAAGAGAAAGAGATGAAGGAGGGAAAGATAGAGGGAGGAAGGGCAAGAAGGAGAAGGGGAGAGAGGGAAAGAGGAAGAGAGGGAAGAAGGGAGGGAGGGAAGGAGGGGAAGGGAAGAGAAGGACTCAAATAGAATTAAATAGAGGGCATGTAAAAGAAATGAGGCAGAAGCTAGAAAAGTAAATCTCACCCTCCCTTGGGTCCACAACAGACCTTACATATTTTTTTTTATGGCCTTTATCACACTGGGTTATAGGTTAGAAAAACTTGCTTACATGTCTCTCTCACATACTGAAATGTGAGTTCCATTAAGGGAAGGATAATGTCTTACTCATCTTGATGTCACTAAAATCCTAGCACAATGTTTGACATATATAGCCAGTGCTCAGTAAAAGTTGGCAGAATGAGTGAATTCATGAACCAACAAAAAACTCAAAAAGATTAGGACATGTATTGCGGAATGAAAAAGGGATCCATTTTGACTGGAAATCAGAGATGCAAAAGGGCTATAGTGGAAGTAGATGCTAGAAATGTGGGTTAGAAATCAAATCAGGCAATATATAAACCCACAAGCATTTGATTTGGTTTAGGAGGCCTCTCCAGTGTACCTCAGATTATGTGAAGGGGACAGCTTCTTTCTCTTCTCATTCATTTCTCAGGCTCCAAAACATTCTTACTAATGAAGGATAAAATGACTATGTAAAGACAGAAAAACACATAGTAGATGCTCAGTAATAGTCTTTTTAAAAAATTGAATGAAAGAGTAAATTACTCCATCTTAGAATGGTGCTGGTTTTTACATAACCACAGTATGTTCCCAACTCACATTCTATTTGTGGTCAGTCCTGACCCCCACATGTTTTTTCTCTTATGCTCAAACCCATCCTGTACTTGTACTTGGGTTTGGGTCTTTACAAGCACATTTTCTTATTAAATTTCAACCCTAATTATGATAGGCTTATTTTTCCAATGCATAGGGTCATGCAGAGCTTCGTTACTATTTTCCAGAAAATCAAAACCACGTCAAATTTGGGTCCCACAAATTTGATACACACATTCTTCATTTCTTTGTCTGGAATGTCAATAAATGAGCTGAAAAGACTGGCCCTCAGGACCAGTCCCTCCTGGGCCACCACTCAATATGTCTACTATTCCAACACATTTCCATCATTCACAAATCTTCAACCTAGATATACATCTTATTAAAGTAATATGGTAAAGATTCTACTTTGTCCCAGATTATCTAGTGAAATAGATTACATTAGAGACTTCTCCCTGGTCTGTGGACCCTGTTCTTTTGCTGTTAGAAATTAAAATTGTACAATTTGCCCTTCACAAAATGATGTTGACTCCTATTTAATGTCTCAGGATTTCCTGAGTGACTGCAAATTGATTGTTTGATGGTTCTTTCTCATTTTTCCCAAAGATCAATAAGTTGGCGGTCTTTAATTACTAGAGTCATCTTGTGTTTCTCCCCTTCCTGTTTCAAAGATAGGCATATTTGCCCTTTTCTAGTCTTTAGGGACTTTCTAGTTCTCCATCACTACTCAAAAATAATGACCTGTGGGTTTGTGGCCACATCTGCTTATACAGAAAGTACCCCTAGGGTGCATATCATCAAATTCTGCTGATCTGAATACTTCAAAAACTACTGGATCAGGAAGACTAATGGAAATGAGCCAAGTAGTTTTCCTCCTTTCATTAACTGTTTCTCTTTGATTACTCATTCATTTCTCAAAATTTCACCTTGACTGAATTTCCTCTAGTCACTACTTACCTATGATCTGTTCTGAAGAGACGGGATAGAAGACATTAAAAAGTTAAGTCTTATCAATCTTCTGATATTAATAAGAATTTCTTCCTTCTTGATCATGAAATCAATTTTTTTCTAGTTTTTTTTTCTTTTGCCAAATATATTAAAGTTATTTAGCCTTTGCTTTTCTGCAGATTGTATACCTATTATACACAGTAGTACTAAGTACTAAGACAAAAAGCAATAAAAAAAAAAACACGGCAACACCATTAACAACATAGACTAGCTCAAGAAAAGAGCATAAAAAATGAAAAAGATAAGTACTACACCTCTGTGTGCCTACAGTGTCTCTATTATAAAACTGATTTCAGTATATTGTGATCATTTGTTTACTCATCTGCTTGACCTGTTCAAAAGTAGTGATCATATCAGGTTACCTGAAACCTTAGTCCCCGATAGAGCCTGTTATTCAGTATGTTTGATGAATGATGGAACAAAGGAGACAGCACACAAAAGCATATACTAGATGTTGTAAATCATTAATTCTAGAGGAGATGACTCCTTCAGAGTATAGTGGTCAGGGAAGCCTTGACCACCATACCTCTCTGTTCCATATAGAATTCTGTACCACTATAATGTTTGTTTTTCTCTTCCTTTTTGCCTTCCTTACATTTAGTAGTAGAGTTGATTCCTTCTTTTTTACCCCCTCTGAAAACTAGTCCAAATCTGGCCTATAAAAATCCTTCCCTTATGATCAGTTACCTGACTCATAACTCCTAACTCTGTTTTACCCCGCACTGCTCAAATGTTTAAGAAGTCTTATCTACTGATATGGGGGCAGGGAAGGGGAGTGGTCTTTATTTCCAATTATTCATTATCTGAATATCTTGCATATAGAGAAGCAAAGTCACAACTTAAATAGTTCACTAGAGAACTGACCACATATAAAACAAGACTCCATTCAAATACCCCTCTGTGTTTAACTAGGTTGGCACTTCCTGTTATACAACTTTATTCAGTCTCTGCTGCCTGTGGAATATTGTGATGTGACAATACAATGCAAAATAAATGCAAATCTATTACTAGGTAAATTTTAAAATCTTGTAAAAGACGCAGAATTTTGCAAAGCTGAAAAAGATGACGTGGAGACCTAATCAAGTTACATGCAAGGCTAGTCACATCTGAGAAGCTAGCAGTGGTAGATCAGTTAACAATCAAAGAACAAAAAATGAGCCAGGATGTTATTAGAGAATGACTCAAATATCAAAATTTTTAAATACTAGGAAAAAAAATATGAAACTTTTAAATACTCTTGCAAAAATTACCCTCTTCATGATCACATTGTGAAAGTCAAACAGCATTAGGAATAGCATTTCCAGTTTGATATAATGTAGTCTAAAAACTTAAGCCAAAAAAAAAATCAATACTTGACTCTCTCTCTTCATTCTCAAAATTAGAGAATAACTATAACTTAAATGTTAATAAGATAAATAAATCTATTGCTGTTACATTGTTTCATTCAAGACAAAGAATCAATTAAATCTCTTTTTCTACTTACTATAAAATGTTGATCCTATTTTAAATGGTGTCATTTAAAATAGACTTTTCCTGATAACAATTATCCTGAAATAATGAGGCTTCCTGAACTTTGTCAGCTTTTACACTTGCAAATTTCTGTTTTCCCCCAGCTATACAATAAGCTCTAAAAGGACAGAAATTATAAATTCTATTTTTCTTTAGTACCTGCCTCAACCAGCAGCAGCCCATTCCCAATTACACCCCACACATCTACCACAGTTCAGAAATCTGAAGGAAATCAGCATGCAGAATATATTAGTGACTGATCACCTGACTTGGAGGATTATTTCTCCTAAAGGGAAGGCTGACTGTCCCGAACCTCCCGGTGGTACCCGAGGATCCTCACCTAGTTACTTAGCTATAGCTCCTTTAATTATCACCTAAGAAACAAAAAAAGTTTGATATTGCTTTTTAAAGAGTTGTTTTGTTTTGGTTTTTGTTTTTTTCACCCTACAGGATATTCTCTCATATCACAAAAGGAGCCATCAGCGGCTATCTCCTGGATTATATCTGGGCTACCTAAAGCTGTGTAGTTCTGTGGATCAGATCAAAGTTCTTGTTACCCAAAAGTCACCCAACATTCTCTGCCATGTGAAGATCCGTGAAAACAATAACATTTCCAAGTAAGTTGTGAGGAGTTTGGCTTTTCTTGTGATGAAACAATGGCTCGAGTGATGGGCTTGATGTGTTAGAAGGAAAATGAAGTGTTACTTCTCTGGTGTTTCTCTGCTGAGATGTCCTCAGGGGCCAGCACAATGGGGCAGAGGCAGATCTGCATTTTAACATTAGGAGAGGGAGGGCTTATGGTGCTGGTGAAAGGACTGAGCCCATTTAAGGGGGCACCATCCTCTCATTTTCCCCTCTGTATTATTTATGGTGCAACCACTGATGCCCAACTGGTTGATGAATAGATACCCTTTTCTTTTAACACTGCTATTTCCAATATCTTTTCTTCGCAACCTAATAAGTCATTATTATTATTTTTTTTAATATCACTGTGGAAATAGATTCTGGTAGAGCAATTGATTTCCTCTGAATCTTAAAGGGCCCTCCCTACCCTCATTCTCCCCACTCTTAACCCCCTGGCCTGAGGACTTTGTATGTCTTTTATACTCTTTATGATTCTCTAGGGAAGAAAAGAAGTAACAAGGCCTGAGCTTCTGGAAACTGCTCTATGGTTTGGCATTATGGTGAATTACCCTGTTAGCTTTGGGAAAGTTGCCCACTCTTGCTAATCTGGCTCAGCTTTACAACTAGTCCTCTAGCAGGCCTCTGAAAGTCTACTATAATAGACTGAATTGTGCTCAACATGAAAAAAATTTTTTTTAAGAAAAGAGTAGATAAGAAAAAGAACTCTCCAGAGTTTGTCAGGCTTCAGAGTACAAATGAGATCCCCCAATTTTACTTATACCTATGTATTTGCTTAACCAAGGGAGACTCTAATTTGGTCGTTTAAAATTTTGTCCCTAAAGTGGCAAGTTTATTAACTATAATGTCTCACGATGTTTTTTAAATACTTAGTTGAGGACAATAAAGGAGATGATAATGACAATGATCCATTCAAAGAACTCACTAGCTGCCATATTCTCTCCTTTCACTTATCAACTACACCTAGGCTTTAAGTCTGCCATCTGGTGGTCACTTCTACAATCAGCATTAGTTATCTCAGTCCTTCCCAAGAGGTTAAACAGCTCTTTTGTGGGTTGACTCAGCAATGGTTACTTTCATCCATTTTCTAGATTTGTGTCTTAAAGGTTTAGACTCTATCTTTTAGTGATTATACCAACTAATTTCCCTTTGCCAAAGATCCAAGTTTCATTTTTAAAAGAGATTCCAGTAGCCTCCAGTCTTCCAGTTCCATCTTCCTCATCTTTAGAGATCAAACTCATTAGTTAGTGGTATATATTTTATGATATTCCTATCGGTAATTTATTTTCTAATTTGATTACAGATGTTAACTTAGCAATGTGTTCCTTCAGGTTTTGTGTATAGTTGTGCTAGTCAAAACTCCCGCATTTAGTTCGATATCAGTGACGGGAGAAAAGGAACAGTTCCCAAGCAGGTTCTAAAAGTTTTCAGTTATTTACAAAGCCAACAGTATGCCCAGATTGAAGTACGATTTAATTTGGGGGTTTTTTCTCCCTTATTGGGACACAGGGTAGATTTTCCATCATCTTTTCCAGTGTGGAAACTGAAATGAAACAGATATCTTGAAAACAGAAACTTTTCTAAGAGCGTAGTCAGTTAAAAGAGAGTGTTTTCTGATGAATAGTTCGTGTCACAATCAATTTCATTTTCTGACCCACAGATTGGAGCCCAGGCTGGTGTGTAATCCATTGGGAAAAGCCCTCAGAGGGTTTTCACGAGAGTGGGAACATACGTTTCCATCCCCAGAGAGGAGGGCTTTCCTTTCTCTCTAGCCTGCTCCTGAGAGCATATTGCTGTTCCCTAAAGAGTTCAGAGGAGAAACCAGGCCAACTAAACATGTTTAGAGACTTGTAGTAAAATACCTGTGGAAATAATGTTACCCAAGAGGGATTTTACCTTTTGAAGAGCAGCCTTTGGGGGACAAACCAGATGTGCTTTCCTCCCACCACCATTCTTTCCTTTCCCTTCTGCATGACATTTGGAGAAGTTCATTAGGAAGGATTATAGAGCATGCAGAATAAAGACACATATGACTGGTTTGGAAGGATGGAAGTAGTGATGTGTGTCCCCTGGTTCCTTTTATTGAAATTGCCTGTTGTTCCTGTTTATGATTCTCCTCAAGCTTTTGGAAAGGAAAGAAACCAAAATAGTCCCCAAGATTACAACAGGCCAGAGTTGAAATGTGCCATGTGGTTTGTTGCCTGAGTTGGACCAGACTGCTGTGGTTACCCGACTGCTGAATTAACCAGCAGATGCCCCTGTGGCAAAATGTAGGGTCTTAGAACTTACAGAGGATCTTCAGGGAAATAAAAATGAAAACAATCAGGAAATTATTACAAAATATGTAAAAGCTCCAATCTCAAAAACTGACTGATACGAATTAGACCTGCTGTTCTGATATATATGTGGTTTGATAGGTGAACTAAGCTTAAATTAGAAAAAGCTAATTTTAAACTCCATTTGGGTGGCTAAAAGTCCAAATATCATGAGTTGCATCAAGTTTTAACCACCAAAAATTGGTTATCCAGGTTCTGGACATATTCGCTAAAAATGTTCTGAGCTGTGTTCTGAACTTTTGTTATATTTCTAATTTTAACTTGACTCAACATACAGAGAGGAGTGGGAATGGATCCAAAAGCTTTCTGGCTCTGAATCTATGGAAAGTGTGGATCATACTTCTGACTGCCCCATGCAATTGTTCTTCTACGAGCTCCAGATGGCAGTGAAAGCTCTCCTTAAGCAGATCAATATACCTCTACAACAGGTACTAGTCCCTACCATATTTATCTTCATTTATCTTCCATTGTGGCATAAAACTGCATTGTGGCGTAAAATTCAAGAGGTAAATATATATGTTAATTTTCATTGATTTAAATGCCACTTTGCATGTATAAGCGTATTTTGAAGTTGATGCCTATAAGTAGACACAGACTGCATTTCTGCCCTTTTTCTCCAGCTCCTCTGTGTTGACCTTGCCCAAGGTTCCTAGACCCCAACTTACTATGGTCTGGTCAAGCAAGAAAAAATCACTGGCTAGCCCACCTTGAAAGACACCAAGTCTTAGCTTCAGGATAGCACAAAGCAAGGAAAATAAACAAATAAGTGTATAGTTAGATATACAAATGATATATCTAAAAGCAGAAGACTAGTGGTAGTATAATCTACAGCAGTGGCCAAGGTTATGCCATGCTATGTTTCCACAGCATGGAAAAATTATTATCTTATCTAGATTGAAATGTGAAACTTTAACATCCACTAACGAGAAATTTTAAGAAAAACTGTTAGTATAGAAGAAAACAGTAAACATTTATTAGGCTCCGTCCAGTAGGTTAACATGATGTAGCATTAGCTTGAATTCTTTATTCTTTTTTTTTGCCTTTGTTCACCTTCCCCTCCCACCCAAAACATACTCATGTGCACGCTGTCTCTATGTACACACACAAAATGAACCAAGTTTAGCCTGTAAACTTGGAAGACCATTACACGAATAACTATCTCTTTTTAAATAACAGAGACAACCATGTATTGGCCTCTGACTCATGGAGGCAGAGGGACAGATTAGAGACTCCAAGAGTGTTCTTCCATTGGCGTATTGTTCTGATTCTAAGTTAACACTGCAAAGCTAGTCCAAAACAGCCAACACTGACAAAGAATAAATTGCACAAGATGCCATAAAGACACTAGGGGAACAACTGGATTATTCCAGGGGTGGCCATGTACTCAGGAGGGAAAAAAAAACAGGTCTGCTTGTGACAGTAGATACTATTAAAGGGTTTCTTGGGCTTAACAGGTTTGAAGCAGCTCATATTTCATTGGTGACTCTTGGGCTACATATACATGTTGGGAGAAGGCTGCCTAACTGCCTAAGAGTGCATACAACTTTTTTTTTTTTTTTTTTTTTTTTGGATTCTTGTAAAATTTTCTCAGTCCTTGGCCAGAAACTACATTTTTCCCCCTTAACCAACTTAAATTGAAACTAGTGGATTTTTAATTCAATCCATTTTTGTTGCTTCATGTAATTATATTCATCATTTTGAAAAGCCCACAGAATGTAATCATTTTCTGCTTTTATAAGAAGCATAAATGTTGTTTTCAGAGTTTATGTGGAACATTACTGCCTTAAATCTTGATTTTATATAGCATTATTAAATGGGCTGAACCCTAATATTTATGTTGTATAAAAATTCCAAGCTTGAAGTCGTGTAATTTTGTTAGATGTTTTATGCCAGTTTGGTGTTGTTTATGTAAGTGCCATGTTGTAACTCTCCTATTTTTCCTCCGCGCGTGTCCCTCTGCAGGCAAGGAACTTCCGCCTCTACACACAGGAGGTGTTGGAAATGGGTCACAATGTGTCCTTTCTTCTCCTGCTCCCTGCCTCAGACGACGTCTGTACAGCCCCAGGACAGAATAATCCTTACACCCCACACTCAGGGTTTCTTAACCTCCCTCTTCAGATGTTTGAACTTGGTATAGTAGCTTGTTTCACCTAGAAATATTAACCCAGCCTCCTTATAATAAAATCACAAAGTTATATCTGTTCCCCCTTGTCCCAGTGGAGGGTCAATAAATCACATGATGGCTTTGGCAACAACCTTTCCTAGAACTGTGTACAAATCTGAGAGAAAGCAAAGCTCCAAGACTATGTGCCTGAGCAATAATTATTGAAACCTAGCTAAGGCCCAATGGAGAGGAGGGAATTCTAAACAGAAAGTTCAGTTATCAGGCTGCAGTTCTTGCCTCCCCTTTGCTTTCTTAAAACATAAATACAAGAACTGATGTTTTCATGAAAAGCACTTTTCTCCCCTGCCCCCCACCAACTGGTTAAAAAAAAAACAAAAAAAACTGAAGTTAAAATGTAGAGTGTATATCACTTTGGAGGAAAAAAATGTCTAACTTTAAATAGCACTTATTTATTAAATAAAGTCTAATATTAAATAGACTAAAATTCTAGCAGACCATTTGAGACACTGACAGGGTTTCCCAGGATGCAACATTGTGATTATAATGTGAGATTCTGAATGGTGGAAAATCTTGTCCTGACTTTCAGAAATGAATAGCCTGGGCCCCAGTTTCCCTATTTTTGCAGAGACCCCTGCTGCCCACTGAGAATGTGAAAAGGGAGGCTTTGTCTCTTCTCCATGCTTCCTCTTGTAACAGGCCAATAAAAGGCAATTAGCAAGAGTTCCATCAGTTCAAATAGATTGTAGGACTTGTGGGAGGGTGAGTGACTGGGTGGGTGGAATGGAGGCAGACTCTCTTTGGATTGCTCCCCTGACACCAGATTTAGAAGCAGACAAGGCAACCGCCTGATCTCTCATTTTGAGACTTGGGCATCTGAATCTGAATTTATTCCTTGAGGATAAATGAATTAGCTTCTCAGTTTTCTTTGCTCTGAGTAGTTCAGATGCTCTAAAGCTGATGAACAGCAATTATTATTTTCCAGAGGAGAGAGATTAACTTAGAGAAGCCTAAATCAGACTTGTAGACTAGGATTTGAGAGTCCTGGGTACCCCATTGTATGGCACTGGCAATTGCTTAACCTATATGTACCTTCTCTGTGTCAAATGATTGGCCATACCACTACTAAGAGGCCTGGATGTAAATATGACCATTTAAAGAGTTCCCCACCCAAAGACTATACTTCTGTTATTAAATATAGTTTGAATCAAGGTATTTCAAGTTAATAAGTACATATATAAGGTGCCTGATGTGAAAATTCAGATGATTAAGACAAAAGCTCTGCCCTCAAAGGGCTTTCAATACAGTGGTAGGAGTAAAAGAATATAAATTATTACTGAATGAGGTATAATGTGCCAAAATCATTAGAATTAAGTGATATTAAAATAAGAAAAGCAAGCACATTTTCTCAACAAAGGTATCAGAAAGCTGCCTTGGAAAAGAGGATATTTGATGTGGGTGTTAAAGAATGAATGGACAGGATGTTAATAAACATGGAGAATAAGAAGAACTTTCTTGTGGGGAGCAGAATGAGCAAAGACATGAGAATAGAAGAACTCAGAGTTAGGAAAAGAACAAGTGGTTCAGTTTAGCTAGATCAGAGAAACAATATGAGGAAATAGTGGACATAACGCTATATGAACAATTTGTGGCCATACTGGGCAGTATCTTAAGAGTCAGACAAAAGAATCTGTTTAAGATGGATTTAAAGCAGGGTAGTGGGGGAATAGTTCAGAGGTCATTATAATAGCCCAGTGTCAGGGTAGAAACAAACAAACAAAAAAGGAAACATACAGATGTAAGAAGCACTGGGAGTAATCAAGATTGGGCAACTGTTTGAGAAAAGGTGAAGTATAGAGACTTCTAGAGTATGCTCATGGTTTTCAGCCTCAAATACTATAAGACTATTGCTGCCATTATAAGAAGTAAGGAAGTCAGAGAGGAAAATGGTTTGGAGAAGTGATGCTTTTAGCTCTAAACAGCTTGAATCTGAAGGTGCTAATTTAACATCTGAGTGTACATGTTTAATTGGCAATAGAAATGCAGGAGAGAAAGTTTGGTGCTAAACAGAGAAATTTAACCAATGTTTATTGATAACACCTGAAGCCAGGAAAGTGAATGATTTCCCAGAGATAAATAACTGATAATTTACAGGGAAAAGAACTAAGGAAATACTTCTTTGGAGAGCCAACCGGGAGTCTATTCTGTGTGAAACAGTCATTACTGTTCCACTATTACCAGCAAAAATACATAAAATTTGTTTCCCTATGCCTCAATGGCCTTGGTGGGAACAATCAATGATTTGGTATCAATCATAATAATATATGACTCCCAAGACCCTGAATGACTAACCCCTGCAAGTTTCTTCTCTAGTCTGATTTCTGGGAGGCTCATGCACTATTCCTGGACAGCCACACTTTATCCCACTGAGATGTTACTCTCTGTTCTGCAATTTTCTCTCTCCACTCATTTGCTCACTAATTCATCAATAAATATTTATTAAATAACCTACTATGTGCCAGGCACTATTCTAGGTACTGAAATGAAAAATCAACAATGAACAAACTCTTCATGGAGTTTACATTCTAGTGGGGAGACAAATAGTAAACCAATCAACGAACAATAATATTGTAAATGTCAACAAACAATATTGTAAATGTCACATAGTGGACTGGAGTGAAGTGACAGGAGCTGCAATTTTGTATAGGATGACCTAGGAACACCTCTCTGCAAAAGATACACTCAGAGCAGAGATCTGAGATTTCCATGCAATGGGAACAGCAAATGCAAAGTCCTTAAAAAGTAAGGGTGCTTGGCTAAGAGATCAGTATAGCTGGAGTGTAGTGAACAAGAGCAAGAGAGATAAGAAATGAGATCAGACTGAAAATGGGGGGAAGATCATGCAGGGCTTCATAGGCCACAATAAGGACTTTGGATTTTACTTTAAGTGTGTTGGGAATCCAATGAAGAATTGTAAGCAGTAGAGTAACATATTAAAAGCTCTGCAAAATTTGGTAGTCCCCCCACCAAAAAAAAAAAATGAAAATTAAAAAGCTTAACTTTGTTTCACCCAGCATTTTCCAAATACATTTGACAATGACTAGAACCATTTTTGACATGGCACCTATTAAAAACCCACAGAAAACATACTTTAGGATATGACACTGTAGAATAGTGCTTCTCAAACTTTAATATATACAAGAATCATCACTAGGAGAGCTTGTTAATGAAATAGATCCCTGGAACTCCATCTCAGAGATACTGAGTCAATAGATCTGAGAGAGGGACTGGATAATTTGCATTTCTAAAAAGCTCTCAGCTGATACTAATGCTGCCAATCCAAGGACCACACTTAAAGTAATACTGCCTAGAATACAGAGAGCAAGACAAGACATTAGTAACTTACAGAACTAGGAATATGGTTAGCATATTAGTAGAATCCAACAGTTCCTATCTCTTTGACCTGTCTTACTCTTCTTAATACTAAAAGCAATGTAAGACCATAAGATGCTATCCTTTATCTATGAAAACCAGGCCATAGGTCAAAGCCTGAGTTTCAATAGTTATTGATTTTAAGACTTTTTTTTCTAGAGTAAAACATACCTTCTTACACTCGTGGTTCGCCTTTGTTACCATATCATTGGTGATCCAGCTGATTAATGCGGACCATGTAAGTGTCCAGAAAGACCACTTGGTTGGGCTTGGTTCCACTGGCATACACAATTCTATTAGTCTTTTCTAGGGATCTGGAGGAAATGTTGCCAGTAGCAAGAAATTAATACACTCTACTACAATGTTTATTACTTCAGTACCACCAGCAACAATTTTAAAAATATTAATGAGAATCATGACAAACTACCTTATCCCCAAGTAATCAGAGCTTTCCAAGAGAGAGATTATCATCACTTCCTCTATTAGACATCAGCCCACTAAGGATTTAATAACATCTTCTATAGGAACTTCTAAGAGCTTGCTATAGCGGGCCTAAGCCTCTCTAAGAAAAATGCTAAGTAATTTTTACTTGTTTCTGATAAGTAGAGACTTCTTTCTTCCATAGATAGGTTCAGAGTAAAAGATCAACACATACATTAAGCATTTCTAAGAAAGGGTTGTTGTAAATTCAGTTAGAACGCAGAAAATTACGTTAACAACATAGGAAATTCTAGTAAGACTAGAAAAAATCCAAATTATGAGAATATGTAAATTATAATAGAATAAAGCATTACGCTACATTTCAGTTTGACTTGTAGAAGTCATCCCTGTACCAGTGGAAGTACTTGAGATTTAGCAAAGCGACCATGTTCCTGCCAATGGCCTGAGTGAATAATAAATAACTTGCTAACCAGCTATGGAAAACTGCATATTCCAGCACTAACTAGGTCTAGCAAAGACAAAATGATAAAGTAGCTTAGCCCTCGGTGTCCTGGAGTAAAGACTAGGCTGGGGCAAACCCATAAGGTGTTCCTTCACAGGATTACTTGTGGGGGAAACTGTCACCTACGAGGGTGTTGTGAGATCTCTGAGCACAGTTGAGCTAAGGCAACCTGGTACAATTCAGATCTACTCCCCGCATCCGTAGCCTGAGGGCTGACGCTCCCCATCCTTTGGATAAAAGAAGGATAGCAGTCCTCTGCAGTAATAAAGCAAGTGCCTGGGGGCTGACCAGGGTCACTATTTATATGTTCCCAGAAACAAAAGAAAAAGTATCATGAGCCCTTAGGAACTGTCCTGGGAAGCCGCCTCTTGAGGATTTGCCTAGCTTCCACTGAGGAGGTCACCCTGACCTGACTCTGTGGGCAGTCATGACTGACAGCAGGCCTATGATAAGGAAAGTTGATTTTTATTGATTTCCTTGGCTCTATGATTCATATTAATTGGACTAGCAAGATTTAAAAACTGGGAAATTTTTTAAAAACAGTTTGAATCCTGGCATATATTTCATATTTCAGTGCTTGACTACATCCTTTGTTCAGCAAACATGTACTGAGTTTCCACTATATGCCAAGTACTGTGCTAGGGCTGGACATACAGATATTAATAAGACACAATCTGTCCACCAGAAACCTAGAACTCAGTAGAGGATACAGGTATCTATATCAACAGTCCCAAAACAATGAAAGCACTGCTGTAAAACATAGGCTGTTGAATTTTAAAGGAAAGATACCAAATTCTTTCTTACAGAGATAATATTTGAGCAGGCCTTGAAGGATAAATAAATATTCAGAAAAGGAAAGAAAAGGCGGAGCAGAGAAAAAATCATTTTAAACAGAAGTAACAGCATGCACAAAGGCTTGGAGACCTGGGAAAATGCAACCCAATTAAGTACATTCTTATAGCTCATTTTGACAGATGCTTAAAGTATCTGAGGAACAGTGTGACAGGAGATGAAACTAAAAATCAAAAAAGTCAAAAATCACAAAGAGCTACTTATGCCATCCTAAGAAGGCTAGGCTTTGTCCTATAGGCAATGGGTAGTCATTAAAAAATTTTAAGAAAAGGAATAATATGGTCTTATTGGTTTTTAACAGTTCTTTGGAAAATGGATTGCAGGAGAACAAAAAAAAAAAAGTGAGACTAGAGGCAATGAAACAGTTAAGAAAGTAGTCCCGGTGGGCAATGATAAGAACCCTAACCAAGACTGCCATAGTAAGGTTTTAGAAGAGAAAACACAGGCAAGAGAAATTTAGGAGTTAAAATCAATAGAATTTTATGATTGATTTAATGTGGCTGAAGAGCAAGATGGAGGAGCCAGAGAGTCTGAATAGGGTGCTGAGATGGATAATGTTGCCATCTACCAAAATAGGAAATACTAGAGGAGGAACAGGTTTGGGGGAGGGGAGAGATGATGAGTTCAATCTGACAAATGATGAGTTTTGAGGTGCCTGTGGGATATCCAGGCATTGAGCCTAATGGAATCCAGGCCACAGGCTTACAAAAAATGGCATCCTCTCAACCCTCATTCCTAATGCCCATTTTTCACAATTTAGGATACCATTCCTGAATTCCAACTGTCAACTCATTTACTACCAAGAATCATTAGAAGGGCATCTTGTGCCCAGGTTCTTTCTGACACTTTGGCAAAGAATCATGGAACTAAAACTGACCCTAGGATGTAATGTTGTTGATTCCTTAGCTTCCAAACTAGGCTATATGACCCAGACTGCTTAGGACTTTATTGAATAGAGATCTTTAGGAAGAATATTCTAATCTCAATCCTATTCTAATATTCTAACTAGTAAATGCCTCATTCTTCCTAGGGTATAGAGGTAGGGGTGTGAACATTTATTTTGCATCTGATATGGGCCACATGCTGTTTTGGCACTTTATATATATTATTTAATCCTAGGTAGGCATTATTATCCCTGTCTCGGATATGAGAAAACCGAGGCTCCCAGAGGTCACACACCCACTACCATGCAAGTAGTAAGAGGCAGAACTATGATTCTAACCTAGTTCTGTCTGATACCTAAGCCTGAATACATTCCACTGTACTGTACTCCTAATCTGACTTCTAGTGTTGGTGTCAACTGCATTTTAGTCTGCCACTATCTTATATAGAAAAAAGAGAAAACACCACAGAAAATTAATCTTTGTTTGTAAATTACTAACAATTCATGTGTTCAGATAATGCATTATGTACCTTTATACTATTTTGTCTGTAAAATGCATGTGATTCACATTAGAAAATAATTAGAAGCTTCCAGTCCATCTTCCCCTCCTCAGTGATGGCTACCAAATGTATCATTGCTAAACCACAAAAGTCTATGTTAAAGTAACATTTGTTAAAGCAACATTAATGGCTCTGGATAAAAACCACTAGAGCAGGAAAGTGAAGTTTGTAGTTGAAAAGTCCCCATAGTTCACTGTGCTGAGTGGCATGGGCGGAGACCACCCACTGATCCAAGACTCCTACTGCAAAGAGACACAACAAAAGAAAGTTGTGGACACCCTGGTGTTTTATAATTTAGATGAGACTGATAGTGCTTCTTTGAAAGAAATTCTTCAGTCCCACTCCCTATCTTCCAAGTCATATTTTAGAAAAAAGGAAAAAAGCTGATTTTTTTTTTTTTTTTTAACAACTTGGTTTGGAAAGGCAGGCTGTGAGACACTTCACTCTCTTCACTCTCCAGCCAAGAGAGGACATCTGTCAAGTGCTAACAGGATATAATCCCTCCTTGAAAGGCATAAAGACACATTCAAGGAGCTACAAGGGTCAAGAGTAAGCTTCAAGGTAACGGTGACTCTTTCCTGTAGACTGCCAGTAAATATCACAGACCTGAACTACACCTTTCAAGAGCACGGTGAGAAGAGAGGTAACGAGGGAGAGAGGAAACTTTGGAGGAAGGGTCTGCCTTCTTCATATCGGGGGGTGCATTTTGTTGTTGTTCAGTCAATAAACATGAATTAAGAAAGCCATAATGTTCCAGGTTTTGAAAAAGTAAAATTAATTGGAGCCATGGTTCTTGTCCTCAAAGAAATCACAGTCTAATATCAAGGCAGTCAAGTAGACACAATTACAGTAAAGCAGGATAAGTGTCCTGATACATTTAGAAACTAGTGCCCTAGGAGCACAAAGGAGAAACTAATTCTGCCTAGAAGGGAAGAGATGTCAGTGAAGATTGCACTGAGAAGACATTAATAAGTATTAGAAGAAGCTGACCTAAAGGTAGACAAGGGTATTTGAGGACAAGGAAAAAGCATGTTTAAAAGCATGTAAGTACAAAAGAACTTGTAATAAGTTCAGCCTGACCAAAGCTTAGGCTCAAAGCAGGCAGAGGTGGAGAATGGAAGGTGGTTGCATGATGGAAGATACAACTGAAGATATATTCAAATCTTTCCATATGAGGAAATATAAACAGAGCAGGTCACTCTTATACACACCTGAGCTTCATCCTGAGAGGAACTCAAGCAAGGAAGCAGACAGTGCTAAGATGGGAACTGTAGGGTCACAGAAATCTCTCAATATGCCGAGAAGCAGGACTTCCTCATTGCGGTGTAGAGATGACCAGATGCCCCATTTTAAGGAAGTGTGGTTTGAGCTCCCCTAAATGGCCAGGTCTAGGTCTTAGGAATCAATAGCAAAGAGGCCTAAGGGCAGTAATTATATATTCTTCCTAGACTTCCTCACCATAGAGCCAGAACAAAAATGTTTCCACATATTTGCTGAGTTATTACAGCCCTATTTCCAAAGCATGGAATGCACTGGTACAGGTCAGAGGTACACAGAGTGAGGTTCCTAGAGAGTAAACTTCAAATTCAATGACGACCAGAAAAAAACGGTACTACACTAGTCTGAATCAGGATGCTTTCCTCATCCCACTAAAATCTGAAGTTATAGTACATGATCACAGCTAACCAGAGAAGTATAGAGAATCTGACCACCTCAGATTGTCTACATCAATGGCTGAGTCCCATGCTCCTCTGTCTTTTCCCCACTATCTTTTGAGAGAGGAAGACCAAGTCTGCTGAAGACAAAAATGGTCTGTCAAGGCATCAGCTCTATCATCCTTCCAGAGGAGCTGAGGAGCAGAGAGGCAGGAGGAGAATCAAAACCCATCATATGAGGTCCTTAGGGAAGTTTTTCAGCCAGACAAAAGACACCCTGGGACTTCTGGACTTAGAAAGGAACACACAAGATACACACTATAAATCGGAAATGAGAATCAAAACTAAGTTTCAAATTGCTACTTGGCATTTTTTTTCTTTAAAGTGATAAACTTATTTTCCCAGTACATAAATAAATATACATGAATATATATTTATATATTCAGCCCCAGCTTTAGGGGATGAACATCATAAACTGCAGCTTGAGCAAACCCCACTTCCCCATACCTTTCTAGGACTTGGTAAACCTTAAAAGGAATACTGTCTGACTACAGCCAGACAACTGGCCCCTTAAGAGCACATTTATAATTTATTTATGACTTAATATTTTCCACTGATAGGATTAATAAATCATGTTTTCATTCAACTTGTTTTCTCTGAGGTATGAATTTCTCTATTTTGATACCAGATCTTAACATGTTTTATTTTGCTTGTCCACTTTCCAGTTCATTTTTGCAGCTACAGGGAGAAATTTATTAGTCTGTATTGCCGCCTTTCTGCTGTTGTGGAGCTGGATTCTCTGAATACCCAACAGTCCCTGAGGGAAGCGATCTCAGACAGCGAGGTTGCAGCTGCCAAACAAAGACACCAGCAAGTTTTAGATTTCATTCAGGTAATCGTTTGTTTCTTCTGAGGTAAAAGGAAAGAAGGACAGAGTGGAAGGGATTCAAAACGAGCATGAGAAGAACAGCAATCCGGGCTAATTTAAAGACCACAGTGTGCAAGTAGCCTGTTGATTTGGTTAAAATCCAGAGCTCAGGGAGATGTGAGTTTTTAAACAAAGGCTTAAGAAAAGGCTACAGATAAATCAGTGTTACTAAGAGCTGCATTAGCCATTGTGGCAGGAAGTAGTGGTTTCCCATATGAAAAGAAAAAATCTCTGCCAGAAGTAGTGATCAGAACATTATTCTTACCTGGTAGCCCACTGATAAATCCAACAGAAAGAAACATTGTATTAATTAACTCAATATTCCAGAGAAAAAGAAAATGACCCACTAGTTCATGTTAACCCAAACCAACTTAGACTTAAGATTCCTCATGGTTTGAACTTCTTTCTTGCAGAGCTGACACTTTAATCTGTGGCTACAGAGGTTAGAAAATGTGTTCCCTGTCCATGGTCTTGTTTGAAAGGCAACTGACTCAGGGTCTTGTGACAGGAGTTCTGACTAGTCATCAAGAGAATCTGAATCTGGTCTGAAATTTCCTATAAATCCCTTGGACAAATCTTATGACCTTTCTGCCTATTGTTACCCATTTCACAAAATGAGTATAACAGCAATAGCCCCGTGACAAATATCATTATGATATATATTCGGTTCAATTTAATAAATATTTGTTGAACATCCAGGTGTTATAGGCACTGTAAGGGAGATACAGAAGTGAATTAGACATGCTCCGTGACCTTAAAGAGTTTAAAATCTATTAGGGTAGACAAGAAATGTGTAATACTATTTGTTAAATGAGTTCGGTACCAAAAGAGAACTTGAAAATATAAGTTCTGTATCAACACAAAGAAGTAAAGATGTACTTACATCTGTGGATATAAAAAAAGTTGCCATAGAGGATGTAACTGATATCTGAGATCTGAGTTGGGCCTAGAAGGATACACTATAGTGAGGAGAAATGGACTAGGGAAAATCCAAAGAGAAACTATAAACAGATAAGGCAGAAAGAGCAGAAAAATAGTATTTGAGGAATGATGAATAGTCAAGATTGGTTGGGGCATAAATTGAGTGAAGGGCAGTAGTAAGAAATTGAGCAAGAATGAAAGTAGCAACAAGGACTTTATCAAAGGCCATGGCAAGAAATTTACAGTTTATTCTGTAGGCAATAGGAACCTGGCCAAAGTTTTAGAGAAAATAAGTTACAGGTTCTCATAGCTGATTAAGATAGATTCAAGTGGGGG
>NW_011888885.1:645437-697864 GCF_000151845.1 Pteropus vampyrus | reverse complement strand
GAAATGAGAATCAAAACTAAGTTTCAAATTGCTACTTGGCATTTTTTTTCTTTAAAGTGATAAACTTATTTTCCCAGTACATAAATAAATATACATGAATATATATTTATATATTCAGCCCCAGCTTTAGGGGATGAACATCATAAACTGCAGCTTGAGCAAACCCCACTTCCCCATACCTTTCTAGGACTTGGTAAACCTTAAAAGGAATACTGTCTGACTACAGCCAGACAACTGGCCCCTTAAGAGCACATTTATAATTTATTTATGACTTAATATTTTCCACTGATAGGATTAATAAATCATGTTTTCATTCAACTTGTTTTCTCTGAGGTATGAATTTCTCTATTTTGATACCAGATCTTAACATGTTTTATTTTGCTTGTCCACTTTCCAGTTCATTTTTGCAGCTACAGGGAGAAATTTATTAGTCTGTATTGCCGCCTTTCTGCTGTTGTGGAGCTGGATTCTCTGAATACCCAACAGTCCCTGAGGGAAGCGATCTCAGACAGCGAGGTTGCAGCTGCCAAACAAAGACACCAGCAAGTTTTAGATTTCATTCAGGTAATCGTTTGTTTCTTCTGAGGTAAAAGGAAAGAAGGACAGAGTGGAAGGGATTCAAAACGAGCATGAGAAGAACAGCAATCCGGGCTAATTTAAAGACCACAGTGTGCAAGTAGCCTGTTGATTTGGTTAAAATCCAGAGCTCAGGGAGATGTGAGTTTTTAAACAAAGGCTTAAGAAAAGGCTACAGATAAATCAGTGTTACTAAGAGCTGCATTAGCCATTGTGGCAGGAAGTAGTGGTTTCCCATATGAAAAGAAAAAATCTCTGCCAGAAGTAGTGATCAGAACATTATTCTTACCTGGTAGCCCACTGATAAATCCAACAGAAAGAAACATTGTATTAATTAACTCAATATTCCAGAGAAAAAGAAAATGACCCACTAGTTCATGTTAACCCAAACCAACTTAGACTTAAGATTCCTCATGGTTTGAACTTCTTTCTTGCAGAGCTGACACTTTAATCTGTGGCTACAGAGGTTAGAAAATGTGTTCCCTGTCCATGGTCTTGTTTGAAAGGCAACTGACTCAGGGTCTTGTGACAGGAGTTCTGACTAGTCATCAAGAGAATCTGAATCTGGTCTGAAATTTCCTATAAATCCCTTGGACAAATCTTATGACCTTTCTGCCTATTGTTACCCATTTCACAAAATGAGTATAACAGCAATAGCCCCGTGACAAATATCATTATGATATATATTCGGTTCAATTTAATAAATATTTGTTGAACATCCAGGTGTTATAGGCACTGTAAGGGAGATACAGAAGTGAATTAGACATGCTCCGTGACCTTAAAGAGTTTAAAATCTATTAGGGTAGACAAGAAATGTGTAATACTATTTGTTAAATGAGTTCGGTACCAAAAGAGAACTTGAAAATATAAGTTCTGTATCAACACAAAGAAGTAAAGATGTACTTACATCTGTGGATATAAAAAAAGTTGCCATAGAGGATGTAACTGATATCTGAGATCTGAGTTGGGCCTAGAAGGATACACTATAGTGAGGAGAAATGGACTAGGGAAAATCCAAAGAGAAACTATAAACAGATAAGGCAGAAAGAGCAGAAAAATAGTATTTGAGGAATGATGCATAGTCAAGATTGGTTGGGGCATAAATTGAGTGAAGGGCAGTAGTAAGAAATTGAGCAAGAATGAAAGTAGCAACAAGGACTTTATCAAAGGCCATGGCAAGAAATTTACAGTTTATTCTGTAGGCAATAGGAACCTGGCCAAAGTTTTAGAGAAAATAAGTTACAGGTTCTCATAGCTGATTAAGATAGATTCAAGTGGGGGGATAGTCCTCCCATGCATACTGGTATGGCCATACTGGTTGTTTATAGCAAGCACTCATTCTCATTGGCCGAACTTACTACATAATTTACATATCATTCCCGGATTTAAGGAGAAGACGACTAAAGGCAGGGAAACCAGATACAAAGCTATAACAACGATTGAGGCAAGAAGTTATAAGGACCTAAGATAAGGAAATGCTATAAACCAGGCAAATAAATTTCTCTAACTCCCAATCTCATCTATAAAATAGGGATGATGATAATAGTACTAGCTCACAGTGTTACTGAAGGAATTCAACAAGATAATGCATGTAAAGTACCTGGCAAAATGCCTGCACATAACTACGTAATAAATTATATATTCATTTATTCATTCATTCACTAATAAGAGAAAATGCTTTGAACCATGAATGTACAAGAGTTCAGGTTTATTAAGTACTTAGGAAGAAGATATTGTAATATACTTGCAAAGCAGCGATCAGATAAATCCTATTCTATTTCTCACCCTGTACGTGAGACATCTCACGTGACTTCTCAAACTAAAGAAATAAACCTTCTAAGAAGATACTTGCTCTCTTGATCTGAGAACATAGTATTTAGACCCTCAAAACATTTATATCATGTATTTTATTTCCAGTAAAAGTGAAACACAAATAGGGAGAAGGGATGGGAAAATGAAGACTAAAGCTTGAGGAGAATATGAAAGACTGGCTTATCTTTTGAATCCACTATAAGGGACAGTGGAGCATAGTAAAAAGAATAACCAGAAGTCAATTAGCATACATTTCTCGTCTGGCATCTTTTACTAATAAACCTTGGAGTATCGGACAATTCATTTGATCTCCAGGGGCCTCAATTTCCTCATATGTAAAATGAAAGGATTGGATTGATGACTTCTAAAGGCTTCATTGGCTCTAACACTTCTTGACTTCTTTAACAACCATAAATATTTTTAGAGAAGCACTTTTTTAACCATGCCTTAATTTCTGTTCATGGTTTAGTCCACCTAAGCCTCCCTGAATTCAGTCCATTCATCCAACGAGAAAGTTGGATTTCTTCAGTCTATCACAGTCTCAAAGCCCTCCAGGAGTTCCTGGCTTCATTATTCCTCCCTGATGACTACCTTTGCCCCTTTCTTTTTTCACCCAGCCTAGGGCTCCACTGCCTTTTTCTCCTTCCCTTTCATCACACCATTAAGTGAGATGGATAAAGGCAGGCCAGGCCAGGATTTCTTCAAAGTTCTACCTGCTCTGGTCTCCCAAAGCAGGTAACTTGAGAGGCTCTCTACATACTCTCCCTTCCATCCAGCCAGGTACACATACACTTGGATAAAAGCCAATTCCCAAAGGGTTCCAAAAGATCACTTCCTGGCCAGGATTAAACCAGACCACCTCCCTGCACCCATAGTCTTTAGTAGACTGCCTTGCTCCATGCAACATGGATAATTTCACTGACTGAAGATAATGCAGTATCACCTAATCACTTATCTATGTTAGGTCAGTCAGTCTGTCTCTCTGTGTCTCTCTCTCTCTCTCTCTCTCTCTCTCTCTCTCTCTCTCTCTCTCTCTCTCTCTCTCTCAATAAAAACCAGCTGCAGCCACTCACCCATTGGCATTCACAGCTTGGCCCACCACACACCATAACCTGCAGAGGCAACCACCAGCCACAAGAGCATTTGTATGATTCCAGATCTAAGACAGTGTTGAAGTTACTACACAAACCAAACATTGTAAAGAGCAAGGGAGTCTATGTAAATACGGTGAGGAAAAGAAGCCAAGGAGTGCAGCCAGAAAGGGGGAGGGCTGAACGGGGGAGGTGTAGAAAATCATAGATAAGGTATACAGGCTTTATAGACAGCACACGCAGCAGAAATGTCAAAGTGCAGAGACTTGGAGCTCGGCATAGTTTGAGCTGCTAAAGCCTAAAGGGCAATTAGACTATAATTTATATACTGTAATGCTTCAAATGCTCCTAAGCTGTAATAGAAACACAGCTCATTAAATATAACCAATCTATCATCCCCTCAAGCACCTTGTAACTGTGCTGTGAGAAAACCAATCACCTTTACATTTTAATAAAAATATTATCTTGCCTGAGTACAGAGAAAGGGGTGTAATTTATGGGATAAAAACTAAAATTTTTAAAGGACAGGGTGAGAAATGGATGCAAATCTTTTAACCAACAGACCTAGGGAGTTCATGGTCTTTCTTTTTAAAAACGTGTCAGCAAGTCTTTAGAAGCTGAATTTGGACCTTAAAATAAGGGGGATTATGTTGTCAGTTATTTTTAGATCAACACTATAAGGTAAAATGGGTGAAAATTGTACTCTTTTTAGAACTACTTAGCTAAGTCTGTTAAACTCAGTCCACAGGCCTGCCTGTACCTATGTTTTAAATTTTTCCTCAGTTAATATGCTCTTCATTGCTGAGAAAAATTAATAAGTAAACATTCTACACGTAATTTTAAAAATTTCTACACTAAATCTCATTATCCATCCTCAGCAATAAAGTTTAAACTATCTTATCCGAAGAGAACAAGTGGATTACTATTAATAATTGTATTAGTTTCCCAGGGCTGCTGTAACAAATTACCACATACTCAGTGGCTTAAAACAACGGAAATTTATTCTCACAGTTGTGAAGGCCAGAAATCTGAAATCAAGGAGTCAGCAAGGCCACGCTCCCCCTGGGCTCTAGAGGAGAATCGGTTCTCTGCTTCTTCCAGCTTCTGGTGGCTGTTGGCATTCCTTGACTTGTGGCCACATCACTTCAATCTCTGCTTCTGCGATCACACTGCCTTATTTTCTTCAGTCTGCCAAATCTTCTTCCTTACTCTTATAAGAATATCTGTGAGGACACATGTCATTAGAATTAGGGCCCGCCCGGATAATCCAAGATAAACTCCTCCTCTCAAAATCCTTAATTACATCTTTTGCCATGCAAGGTAATATTTACCCTTTTATCATATAAGGTCATATTCACAAGTTCCAGGGACTGGGGTATGGACATACCTTTTGCGAGGCCACATTCAGCCCACTACAATAACGACTGTCAGTGTAACAACTGAAAATGTTATAACAATGTACAGTTTATTACGTACATTCATCTACAGTACCTTATTTAATCCTAATAATAATTCTATTTGAGAGTAGAGATCTAAGGAATTAGGTAACTACTCATTTATTCATTCATTCATTCACTGAGCAATCATTTATTAAGTACCTACTTTACTCTTGCACAGCCAAGAGTGGAAGATACAAAAGCACAGTGCCTGTCCTTGGCAGATACTCTAAAAGCTGTCCACAGTCATGTAGTGCCTTTAATATAACCTTGAGACAAGAGTATGTTGCATAAAGTCGGACCAATAATAGCCAGATGAGAGAGCAACAATCCCATCAAGAAAATTTGTCTGAGTCTTGTCTGGAATCCCCATTTTTGGCAAATCCCCATTTACCCCCTGAACTTCATTTAGATTTCTCCCTTTACAATTCTCAGTGCCTCCTCATGGGCCTGCCCACTGCTGAACCTCCTGCCCAACTCAGTGCCTAACAAAACCTGAAGCTCAATCTCCTGCTTTCATTACCAGCCCTGAATACTCTGCCAAGTCTTATTACTTCCAGACAGAGGAGAACTAGAAAGCAAGGGAAAATGGCTATCAACTACACAGTGCCATTCACTAGTTCACTCTAGCTTGCCTATCATCCTGAACATGGGAGACTGTCTGTGTTTGTTGGGAGCATTAGGCTTGTGGATATTCTTTAGAGTATTTGTTAAGTACAGATTAAGGCCCAAAGAAGGATTTTGAAAATAAAATAGAACACTGGGGAGTTCCTTATCTTTGAAAATTCTACAATCGGAGAGAACTTAACCTTGCCATATTCATACAATGAACACCCACTTGGAAGTTGAGTGATGTCAACTTTCCAAATGTTTTTCGACTATAAATCATAAAGCATCAGAGTTGGAAGGGACTTTAGATATCATCTAGTCCAACCCCCTCTTTTTATAGTTGACTAAATGGACCTGATGAAGTTAATGGCTTACCCAAGGCACCCAATGAAATTAGATATAAAGTCTATCACCAGTCCCTTGAAAAAAAATGTTACTAGCAGCTCCTCCTTGAAAAGAGTCAGAATAATCAGAAAGTTCATGGCCAGTGTCTGTTAAGATCTGGGAGAATATCTATCATCTACAGAGGTAGACACAAAAATATGAGTGACTTTTACACTAATAGGCTTCAGAGAAATGACTATTGTACTTTATAATGAAAATGTTAAAATCACTTTGGTAACCCAGAAATCAAAAAGTAACAATCAAAAATGGCCTACCTTAAAAACATAAGGATGTTAAATTACTCAAGAGTAAGCTGTTTAACCTATTTTGTACTTTAGAAGCACTTATTTTATATGTAAGAAATAAGTTTAATACATATTTTTTCTATTAAATAGGTCCAAGAATTTCTGCTTAGCAAAATATTCCCATAATGCTGTTTTTCTAGTTTACATAGAGCTAAAACTACATTTTTTTCCCCTCAAGTATATATTCTGAACTTCAGACTTTATCATATGCCTTCCCCATACCCTAATGAGGAATAATTCATTATATGCTTAGAATTAATAACACTTCATGTATGTAAGAAATATACCCTGCAGTTTTACAAAGCATTTTCAAATTCATCATTTTACCCAATCATTATAGCAGTCCTGTGAGGCATAAAAGGGGAGATGTTTTGTCCACATTTCACAAATAATGCACTGAAGGCTCAGAGAGGTCAGGTAACTTGCCAAAGGTTATTACAGAGCTAATAAGTGGTGGATCCTAGCAGGAATCCAGGTCTTCTAATATTTGCACTAAATGACATAGCCTCTCAGGTAAAAATATGTAAGACACAGCAATTATAAGGAAGAGGTATTTTCTGACTTAGCAAACATGTTGAAAATTATTTTACTCTTGCTCAAAACCAATACTGTGGAAAATGTATCATCTTGGACTCTCAAGGAAACTTATTCCTTTTTAATACCAGTTGGATATTAACTTAATGTCTTTTACCATTTTATTCCAAAGCAAATAGATGAAGTCTGGCGTGAAATGAGATGGATCATGGATGCTCTACAGTATGCAAGATACAAACAACCACTTTCTGGCTTATATATCCCCAAGCTGATAGACCCCTCAGATGAGCAAAACCTAAAGAAGATCAGCTCTACATCATCACATATAGACTGTCTTCCATCCCCATCCCCATCCCCAGAGATGCACAGAAGAAAGGCAGTGAGTGGTAAGCAATAAGATCTAAAGTTATGTATTTTAATCACCAGATTCTTGGTCCTTTCTTCACTGATGAGGTTCTTTTGTGCTTAGGCATTGGTCCCAGCAAGGAGTAGGAAACACTGCTCAGTGGTAAGAGTCTAAAAGCCTAGAGAGAACAAAACTGGAACAGTAAGGGGGTAGAAAAACAAAGGCAATAACCTGAGATCAACTCCATTTAGGGATAAGAAAGATTCCGTCCAGTTCCATCCCAAGCTCCCAAGATACAAAAGAACACAGAGCAGGGATGAGGCTTCAGAAGTGCAGAATGGAGACTGCTGCGATGCCAGATGTGAGCCAAGTCAGCTGAGGGAATCTGACCAAAACAGGTAAGGAAGGAAAACAGGTCCAGCCTCTAGTAAATAGGGGCTGATGGGAATGAGGCAGGAAGTAGGTTCAGGGCAAATTTCCCACCTACATGGTACCGTACCTATGTCCTGGCATGGAAGGTAGAAAAGAGAGAAACCTTGGATAAACTAGAATCCAAAGCCTAAGATCAAATAAGTAGTTTGGCATCTCCATGGATACAAGAAGCAAGAGGTAACAAGCTAGAGGAGATATTTAGCAACTCACCTCCACTCTTTGGAATCAAGTTTGAATTTACATGGCAAATGCTAACCACAAAAACATGGCTGGATTAATACAAATGGCTACAAACACCTTTATGCTTATAAACAAAGAGAAAACATACTAGTCAAAGGCAATATAATGCTCTTGCCTAGGACATGGTGAGACTATTAAAATAATGGCATTCAAAGCATCTTTCTTGATTCTATAACTTGTAAGAGTTCCAATTTTGAAAGCTTTACAATATTAATTGATATTTTTAATAAACAGTACTGAAATGTAGGCTTGTCCCATAGGGGGCAGCATGGTGTAGTAGAAAGAGCTTGGGCTTAGAAATCAGAGACCTGGATTCAAATCTCAGCTTTGTTTTACTAGCTAGATGAGCTTGAAAATACTACTATATCTGAGTCTGGTTTCCACATACATAAAATTAGAATAACATTCACACCTTGAAAAGTTACTTGTAGATTAGACAATCTATGTCAGATGCGTAGCATTTAATAAATTGTACATATATTTAATATTATTATTCTTCTTTAGTGAAGATATGAGCCTTTTCTATGCTCCTATGTTTCAAAAATTTCAGAGTCTAAAAATCATAACTGGGCAAGGAGAAGAACAGAGAGACAGCTAATTTATATTACCAAAGGATTCTATGATTTACCAAACAATACAACAAAAAAATTCTTTAAGTACAATTTCTCAATTGTATTTTTATAGATTCTCACTAGGCTAAAATACCATCCCTGCCAGAAGTTATTTTAATGCATTAACAAAAAAACGTCATGATAATTGCATATGTGCTCTGATGAGGATATGTACAGGGTACTATTAAGTCTATTGGAGGTGTTAACCATAAACTCACAAGATCAAAGAGAGCTTCCCAAAGGAGGTGACAAAGTCAAGTACTAAAAAATAAGTAGGAGTTGAGCCAAAAAAAGAGGAAAGAGAGTATTACAGGCAGAGGAGACAGAATGCACAACTATGTTGTACTTCAGGGAGCTGCAAGCAATCTGGCTGTACTCAAGATTCAAGTACATTGCTCACTCCTTTTTTTTATTTTTCACTTAAAAAAATATTTATTGGTTACCCACCATGTTCCAGGCACTCTTTGAGGTAACAAGAATATACTGATAAACAAAGCAAAGTCTCTGCTCCCATAGAACTTACATTCTAAAAAGAGTGACAAACAATGAAAACATAAACAAGATCATTTCAGATAGTGAAAATTCCAATGTATAATACAAAACAGCAACCAGGGTGGGCAGGGAGAATGCCGAGTTCACTAGGATGAGCAGAGATTTGTCTGTGAAGGTTACATTTAAACCAACCACAGAAAAAAAAGTCAGTAATGCAAGGATCTGGGGTTGGAATATTCTAGGCAACAAAACAAAAAGACCCTGAGGTGGGCGAGAGATGTAAAGAAGGCCAAAGTCAATGGAGCAGAGTGAACAAAAGGGTAGTTGTGAGAGAGAGCGAGTAGAGGGGAAAGGCAGGAGCCAGATCAGGCAGGGGCAATGGTAAGAAGTTTGGATTTAATTCTACTTGTGATGAAAAGCCATTGGAAACTTTTAATCAAGGATTGATATAATGCGAATTACTCTTTAAAATCAAATCTGGCTGTTATATGTATAGGGGGACAATACTGGAAGCAGGAAGATGGATTAGGGTGCTATTAACTGAGGAGATATCAAGTTTTCTGCCTTGACTGCCTCAGGATATCATGATGCCTCTTACAAAAAAAAAAAAGGTTAAACAGGAAGAAAAATAAGCTTAGGCGGTTGGGCATGTTGAATTTGAGTTAGTCTGGGGATATTCCACATAAAAAGAAACAAGAGAAAATAGGATGCATAGGGTCTACAGCTCAGGAAAATAGAAGTGGACTTATACAGATTTAAGAACTGTTGACATATGAATGATGTAGCTACAAAAATGTTTAGGATTCCCTAGAGAGAGTAGGTATAAAAAGAAGAGACTTTGGAAGGATCCTTGAAGAATGGAACAGTAAGACTTCATAGACTAAGGAAAAAGCAAAGGAAGAATACTAAAAAAAGAAAATGTCACAGAAATTAAAGCATGTCAAATGATGGTGAGGGGTTAAATAAAACTGAAAAGCTTCTATTGTTTTGTTTTGTTTTGTTTTATCTTGTTTTGAACAAGGAAGTCATCGGTTATCTTGAAGATAGCAGTTTGTAAAGAGGAGACAGAAACTAAACAGAAGTAGATCAAGGAGTGAGTGGGAGGTAAATAAGTAGGACCTGTAAGGATACACTCTTTTCAAAATCTTGGCTGTGAAAGAGAAGAGGGAGGGAGAGCAGTAGCCAGAGAGGTACAGAGTTGAAAAGGCATTTTTTAAAGACAGGGCAGACATGCCCTCTGTCACTCCACAATTCACATAATTCTACAAACGATTCTTCAATTCTACTTCCACCTTCACAGCCTTTGTGTGCCTTCTCTGCTCACAGAACTTTCCTAGTGTTTAATCTTCTCTTGGGCACAGGGTCCTAAGTGGGTCCCCCTGTCTATGTGAGGGTGGCCTCTCCTGTGCCACAGAAGTGCCAAACTCTCACGCTGGCCAGATGATGGGTAGGTAACACACACTCCTTGCTGGGAGGATCTGGCCAATTACATTCAGATTTTATTATTAACTTAAAATGTGAGCGATCATCATTCCATTTCTTAAAATATAACTCTCTCTTGGGTCCATTTATTTCTCTGAAGCCAAAATTCCATGGGCTGTGAAAAACAAAGACGTGGAGGGCAGCAAATGAAAAATGGCGCCCAGTGACAAGGAAACTGCTTAGAGCTGGGAGAAACAGTGTCCTATCCCCTCACAAAAACAAACACTTCAGAGCAATGAAATCTGCTCCTGTATATTCTGTCATCTCCACTGGTGTGACTACTTTTAATTGTTTGGAAACCATTTATGAAGAAGAAAAAAATCCGATTTAGAGGAACATCCCTACTAGGTCGTTCACAGGGCAAAGTTCACAACGCACTTTCATTCTGTGTGGGTAGGGTTCACCTAACTTCTGAGCAATCTGTTGGAATTACAGAGCCTATCACAAGCTTAGCCTCTGGTGCCAGCTCAAGATTCTGTTTTAAGGCTGTTGAGCACCTTGGATTTGTCTGTGTGTATCTGCCAAAGGAGGGTGGGGGTGGGGTTGGAACTCTTTAACTTACTTCCCATTTCTGTGTGGTTTTCAAACATGAAGTAGAACTCCTCTAAGTCAATTAGAATTAAGCATCTCCCAAGGACCCAAGGGGGAAAGTTGGCTCCTAGAAAAGGCAGCTCAAGGCAGGGGGTGGAATGATTTGGTCCATCGCATGGGTATTTTCTCTCCCACTCCTTTTCTGTGGGTATAGTGGTCACAGGCAGCAGTAATTTTTTTTTCCGATACCGCTATTTCTCCTAGTGATGCATGGGTGAGGCAACAGAGGAGAGGGGGGCGTTCTTTCCTTCAGATGCATTTAAAGATTATCCTGAGCTTCCAAATGTACATCTTCCTGGTAACCTTTTCCCAGATGATGTTAAGAACACTATGGCATAAACTAAACAGCTTGAAAAGTCAACAGCAATCTGAAGATGTTCTTTCTCTTGGAAAATTAGAAGGTGAACAAACCCCTGAGGTTCTACCCAAGCCTGATGAGAGATTTATGAAAATTCTTTATATATAAATTATTTAAATTCTACTTAAACACAGTGGAGATAGAGTCAATGTAGCACAAAAAGAAATACAAATTTGGACAGTATTAAATTAAAAATGTGAAGATATGTTTTCAGGGCAAATACTGCTTATTATTCCCTTCTTTGTGTCTTGCCATGCCCCCTTTTAAGAGAAAAACAATAGCTTTAAATCATTATTCTTTCCTGAAATGTCATCTCCCCAACATACCCTCAAAATCCACATCAACTATACTCTGCTGCTGTTGGCATGATCCACAGAGTTACAACACCCATTACAATGGCAAGAAAGCCAGGCTTCCTAAGCCAGCACTAATACTATGGGCAAAACTTTCATCAAACAGCTCCTGGGTCAACCAGAGGGAAACACAAAGTTCTAACAGTGCTAGCCTTCCCAGTAGGCCCTCTAAGGGAAACTGAAGAGCACAACCAGGTTTATTAAAATAACAACTGGGCAAGGCGCCTCCAATGCTTAATGGAGCATATGCTTGGATCTGGAGATGGAAGCTGCACTTTGCATTCTTTTCCAGGAAGGGAGGGAGTGGCAGTGGCCTAAGTCCCTGGAAACTCTCCTCAATGCCCTGGTTGGCATCCTGGAGATTTTCCCAGCTTGTTCTGGGAGAGGTATCCCACTCTAAGCAATAGGTTCCACTAAGTCTTATAATAAATAATATAACCACCATGGAAGGCAAATATTTAGTTTCCCACTAGAGCAATGTTACCCAAGTGTGGGTCCATGAACCTACAAGATAATATTTACCGCTCCATACCCAAGCCCTTTTTCATATCATTCCTGGGTTACTACAGCTATAACTTGCCCTTTTCTTGATTTATCTCCTATCTCCCTTGCTCCTGGGAACTACAGTAAAGAAGTTATATCATTTACTAATTCACTGCTAAATCTAGGTTGGGAAATACAGTTCCAGAGTAGATCACCACCAACACAAAACACCACATGAGATTATTGTTCTCTATTATTAACAGCATTCTCACAGCAAAATTTTGAAGTTTATCTGATTACTGATTTGTATTTTATGAGTCACCTCTTGATATGTTTCTAGTTATTCCTGATTTAAGGGTAGAGAGGATCTTAATATCAATACCTGCTTGTAAGGCACTTAAAGCATTTTTAACAAAGTAATTTAATCCTCATAGCACCTATGGAAGATAGGCAATATAATTACCTGCATGCTACAGATGAAGAATTGTTCAGAGGGGCTAAGTGATTTGCTCAAGATCATATACATAGCAAGAAGCAATACAGGACTTCAGCCCAGATTTTAATTTTAAGACAATTGTTCTTTCTGCTACAACTGGGCTGACTCACTAAGTCAAGTATCACCAAATACAAAGCAAAATGACTTAGGTGTTTGTTTTCAGGAATTTCAATGGCAAAGTATATTGATCTTTTCAGGCTGCTTTCAGTATTGTTTTTTAAGGGGCAGTCAAATTTCATCACTCTTTCAATATTTGTTTCAGTTTCCACTCGATTCAATGTACTTTACTGAAAGCTTTCTGTGTATCAGATATGGAACAAGAAGCTAGTAATACAATGATGATTCAGTCACAGTCTACTTAGGAGGTCCTCACGGTCTGCTCATATGTCCAAGTTCTGATTAGATATCTGGGAAATACAGAAGATTCTACATGTCCCTTTGCTTGACTCCTTCTTTAGTCCATTCCTTCACTTCAATGACTTCTTCAACATTTACTAAGCAAAGATGAGTAAGACAATGCATACTCTCTAGAGTTCATAGTTCAATGAGGGAGATAAACATGCAAATGAATCATTTATAATAAACCTTGATAAATGCAGTAACAGAGATATAAATAAAACGCTATAAGAGCCAAGAGTACTGAGCAACTAACTCCACCTGAGGAAATCAGCACAGGCTCTTCCTAAGAGACTGAGTCTTAAAATACAGTGATCTATTGAAATATTAGAATGTCAGCCCTTTAAAGAAGCGGTTCCCCAACTTTTCTGGCACTAGGGACCAGTTCTCCTATGAGAGTCTAATGCCTGATGATCTGAGATAAAGTTGAGGTGGTGATGCTAGCACTGAAGAGCAGCTGCAAATAGAGATGAAGCTTCGCTTGCCCGCCGCTCACCAACTGCTTGCAGCTCAGTTCCTAACAGGCCACAGCTGCTACAGGTTCGTGGCCTATGGGCTGGGGACCCCTGCTTTAAAGTATTCCTTCATATACTCTTTAGTCTATTTGTATGTTGAGAAGTCAAAGTACAAACTGCTCTTACAGAGTGCTTGACCTGACTATGGCCTGGAAGGAGGAAGAAAGTGTCACAAACTCCTCAGCAGTTGCTTCTAGTTATAGTCATTTTTACTATTAGACTTCCAGTGAGTTAAATGGTGCCCCCCCTAAAAAAAATTATGTTCATATCCTAACCCTGAGAACCTGTGAATGTGACCTTATTTGGAAAAAAAGGTCTTTGCAGGTGTAATTAAGGATCTTGAGATGAGATCATTCCGGATTATCCGGGTGGACCCTAAATCCAATGACAAGTGTCCTTATAAAGAACAGAAGAGAATCCACGTGAAGACAGAAGCAGAGATTGGAGTGATGCAGGAACAAGGAAGGCCATCGGCCACCAGAAGCTGGAAGAGGCAAGAAAATGTTCTCCCCTAGAGCCTCCAAGGTGCAGCCTTACTGACACCTTGATTTCAGACTTCTGCCTTCCAGTGCTGTGAGAGAATTAATTTCTGTTGTTTTAAGCCACCCGGTGTATAGTAATTTGATATAACAGCCACAGGAAACTAATACAAGATCTAACATGATTCTCTAGCAGCACCAATGTCAACGAGCCCTTACCAAGAGCTTAATTAATATAGCTTCATGTGGGTACTGCACCAAGCAGATTAGATGAACCAGATCCCAGCCTCAGGAGACTTCCACGGAAAATCATGGAAATGCTATGGTGAATGGCAGTATAGCAGGTCTTTGGAGTGAGACAAACCTGCATGTGGGTTCCTATTCTCCTACTTAATCAGGTATATGAATTGAAAATTTTAATAAGCCTAAGTTTCAGAATTCTTATCTGCAAAATAGGAATTATTATAAGCATTAAATAAGATAAAGCACATACAGCACTTTGCATAATGGCTGACCCATAGTACTAAGTAAATATCGGGTATTATTACTATTATGGACACAAATACATGTGGACAGCTGAATAGACAATAGTGGTTAGATATAAAAGTTCAACTAAAGTCAATTATCATTTCTTTGCATAGATCTTATTTCCAGCCCAATTTCAAATCTTCAGTTAACCTCTCTTCCTCATCACCCTGATGGTACCTACCACTGCCACCATAAAAAATAACCAACAGTTCTGAGACTCTGTTACTTGTAGTGCCCATTTTTTCCCCACTAAAAATCAGGAAAAGTGGTGTCTAAAACTTATTTTAAGAATATCAAAGACATTTAGCCCAAGCCTTTATCAAGTTCTCTATTTTAAGTTGAAAATTGCTTCATATTTGTCTTCTTCCCTAACCATGTCTATTTTTTTCACTAAAGACCAGTGTGAGCACTCCTCATTATATCTATCAATCTACCACTCATCTTCAGCAGTTCTCTCTAATGGTTCCTTCTTTACCCATAAAAATCTTTCCTCAACCTTACTACTCCACCAGGCTCCCATTCCATCTCCTCCAGGATGTTTTGGCCAGTGCCTCAAGCTCAAACCGTCCCAAATTAAATTTAACATCTCTTCTACTGCTCAGGCCTGTTGCAATTTAACTCCTCTGGCTGAATGTTACTCCTGTCTTCCAGGCACTGATGCTTCAAACCTACTAGTCACTTCGGGGCCTTTGCACTTGCTTCTCTAAGTTGTCTGGAACAATATTCCCTAAAACTTTCACATACCTGGTCACTGAGGTCTCACTTAAACTCCCTTTCTACAGAGATTCCTCCCCTTGCTATCTTATCAAAAGAACCTTCTTTCTAAGTCTCTCTCAGTTTCATTTTCTTCATAGAACTTTGCACTACTTGAAATTAATCTTATGTATTTGTTGTCTAAGCTACCCTCTATGAGCTGCTTGAAAGCAAGGACTGTGTCTATCTGGCACAAAATACGTGCTCAGTACACATCTTTGAATGAATGACTTTCCTGGGCTTCTATTTTCCTCCGCATAACCTCCATTCTTGCTCAGCCTCGCAACCTGGAAAAGATAAATATTTAAAGGAAACATAGCTTAGACCACAGCCTCCTAGCTGGCCTCCCTGCTGTCTGTTTCTTCCTTATCTAGTTCATTGTACATCCTACCTGCTCCATAATTATCCTAAATCACAGTTCTCATCTTGTCAATTACTTCCTCAAAATTCTTCAATAAACTATCCACTGGCTATAAAATTAGGTATAAATTTGTCATCTAGGCATTCACTACTCTTCTCTGGCTCTACCTTACCTTTTAAAAATTAAATTCCCTCTATTAACTATTTATTTTGAAATAATTACAGAAACAGAAGTTTGCAAAGACATATACAATAATCCCATGTACTCTTCCCCAAACCCCTCCCCTATGTTAACATCTTACACAGCTCTTGTACAATATCAAAACCAAGAACCTGATACAATCCACACAGCTTATCCAGATTTCACCAGTTACACATATACCTGTGTGTACACATGCATGAACTCACATATACATGTATGTAAGCACATAGGCTCACTTGTGTAACTCTATGCAACTGTATCATATATGTTGCCTTAGGTAATCACCATCATAATCAAGATATCCAACATTACCATCACCACAAAACTCCCTCTGTTAGCCCTTTATAGTCTTATCCATCTCCCCAGCCCTACCCCTGGCTACTACTAATCTGTTCATCTCTATAACTATTTCAAAAATGTTACATAAATGGAATTCGTCACTTATATTGATGAGTAGTATTCCATAATATAGATGTACCAAAGTTTGTCTACACAATCATCCACTGAAGGACATTTGAGTAGTTTCCAGCTTCAGGTTAATATGAATAAAATCGCTTTGAACATTCATGCATGAGTTCCTGCATGAAAAGAAGCCTTAATTTTTCTAGGATAAATTCCTAAGAGTGCAATTGCTGACATGTAACTTTTGTAGCCTCATTTCAAAACTTCCATTTCTGTTCAGATATTTTGTGAAATAGGTCTACTTGTATTGTTTCCTCTTCCTCTCTGGTTTTTAATCCTCATCATTATTTGCACATTTATTATTAAAAGCTGCCTCAAACACTTTTTGAAAGTGGATGAAGAAATAAACCAATATTGACAGAGAATAGAGACAAATGAGTGGAGGGGGGAAAAAAAGAGATGATAGAGTATTTTATCAACCCTGTCCCAATAAAATGTGATCTCTTCCCTATAAACCTGCATCTTATTTGCTAAACTTCTATTACAAAATATATGTTCTTCCACAGTCTCATAGATGCATATATTCCCTATACCTCCACTAAAACAGTAAACTCCCTAGAGACAGATAATTTCTTAGTTTTACAGTCACTCAGGTACCAAGCATAACCCAGCATTTCTGTAAGAACAGAAGCTCAGGCAAAATAGAATCTTCATTGCTGAATGAGGATGAATTAAATATCTTTGCCCCAAGAGGGCTCTGGTCTAACCAGGCCATCAGGATGTTATATTTGCCCTAAAAAAAAAAAAAGGACACCTAATACAAATCTGTACAGGCTAGGTGCCAAAGGATTATAGAAGCAGAAAGGGCTACAGATGTGCAGACAAATGAGCAATACTTTCTGGTGAGCAATACTTTCTAGGACAGTTGGGGGATGCTTTCTAAAAAAGGCTATGTTTGAGAGAAACCTTGAACAGATCGGTAAACTCCCCCCCAAAAAGTAGAAAAGGGAGTTCTTTTTGGTAACCATTATTTAAAGAACAACATATAAGTTGATCTCATTCTTTGTAGCTACTAGATAATATCCCATAGTATGGATGTGCCCAAATTTTTAAACCATTTTGCTAATAATGGGCATTTAGGTTTGCATCAGTTAGAATTAAGTTTGGATCCATATTACAGAAAATCTAAAAACAGAAAACCTAAATAAGACTGTCATAAACACAAGGTATTTTCTTTCTCTCTTTTGTAAAAGAAGATCAGAGGTAGACAATTCAAGGTTGGTATGCAAACACCATGGTCTTCAGATCACGCTCCATTTTTCAACTCCATCATCTAACACATGGCTTCTTTTTCCAAGGTTGCCTTATGAACCTAGCCAACACATCTTAGTAAGGCAACTGGAAGGAAAGAGGAAAAACAAAATGGCCTACCTCCCAGCTAAGCTAGATCCCTTTATGCAGCCTTCCAGAAATTTCATATGATACTTTCAGTTCTACCTCGTTGGCCAAAACTTAGTTATATGGCCATGCCTAGCTGCAAGGGAATCTGGAAAAAAATATGTGGTCTAACATGAGTACACTGCTATCTCAAACGAAATTTAAGATTTTGTAACTAAAAAAGGATAATAAATATTGGGTAGCAGCCAGCAGTGAGAGAACAAAACAAATCTTGTCCTGCCAGTGAAAGCACACACATTATCTTTTACAGTCAGGGAAAAGAGAGAGAAAAAAAAAAGTTTGCATTTGGTTCTAGTCTCTAAAATAGAAGAAAACTTAATCCTGTTTGTGTAAATTACTGAATCCTTAACAAATTTTTTCCCTGAAGTTTGCAATATTCTTATAATAATCATATGACTTTCCACCATGAACAGACTATGATCCTGTAAACTTGTTTTTACTTTAAATACCTGTTTTTTAAATAAGCAAGCCAGTCCTGAATTTGAACTACCTTGCAGAACTTTGCAAGTAACCTGTTTTTCTTTTCTTAAACTATTTTTCTTTTCTTAGTGCTTCTATGCCTCTAAGTCTTTCTTCCACAGCAGTCTCAGCCACAAGGCTATTTCCAGTTTTTCACTATTATAAATCATGCTGCAGAAAACAACTTGTACATGTCTCCATGTAGACATAGTGACAATCTCTCAAACACGGATCTCTAAAATGGACTTGCTGGGGACAAATGACATGCACAATTTCCATATTTTGTACCTAATTTCTATCTAAAGAGCCGTACTAGTTTATATTCCCACCATCATTATATGAGTGTCCCTGATTTCCCATACAACACCAACACATGACATTATCGCTTTTTCTTTTTAGCAAATCTGATGGGCAAAAACACACCTCAGTGTTGTTTCAACTTGCATTTTCCTAATTACCATCTAGTTAGTAAATATAGTCTATCTAGGTTGAAAATCTTTATTTTATTGGCCATTTCTATTAATTATTCTTTGAAGTATTGGTTAGCTTCTGCCCATCTGGATTGTTTTCTCAGTGCTTTATAGGAGTTCTTTATATATTCTGGATATTAATCTTTAGTTATGCATGCTATTACTATTTTCTTCCAATTTATCACTTACCTTTCTACTTTGTTTATGGTATCATTTGCTTTACGAAGTATTAAACTTTGATGTAGTCAAATTTATCAATCACTTCTCTTCTGACCTTTCTTAGAAAGACCTTCCCACCCCAAAATTAAAAACGTATTGTCTTCTAATACCTGTAGGATTTGTTTGTTATATATAAACTGCGTGGAATTTATTTTTATATATGGTATGAGGCAGAACTTTCTCTAATTATTTTTGCTAAAGGGATAACTAATTTTCCCAATACTATATACTGAATCTATTCACTCCTCTATTTTGAAATGTTATCTTTACCATATGTTAAATTATCACACAGAATAAGACTATTTCTGGACTTTATTTTTCTGTCCTACAGATCCACCTGTCCATTTGTACACCAATATTATAAAGTTTTAATTACCAAAGCTCTAGAGTAACTTTTGATATCTGGTAAATCAGGCTCCTCCATATTGTCTCTTTAAAAAAAAAAAAATTTGGCTATTCTCTTAAATTTTCTCTTCCAGATGAATTAAAAAATCAATTCACTAAATTCCATTTTAAAATCCTATGGAGATTTTTTTTTAATTGGGATTGTCTCAGATTTATAGATATTTCTCATTCTTTTTAAGAGCACTTGCATGTTTTCAAAATTAGCATGTATTTACCAAGTACCTACTATGGGCTGAGTTCTGTAGAAAATGCAAAGGATTTTAAGACAATCTCTGCCCTACAAAAATGTACAACTTGATTGGGTAAAAGGATATAAATAACTAGTACATTAAGTGCCAAATATCTATAGAACTAAACTTCTTGCTCACTGATGGTCATTATGGCATGCACTTTGAGGCTTATTTTTGCCTCTGATTTTACTTCTGTTGTTTTTTGCTTTGGCCTTACTTTTTTTGTTTTCTTTTTAAACACATGAAGACATGTTTATATAATCGGTTTATTTTTTACAGTCACCCTAAGAAGTTCTATTAGCATCTCCACTTCACAAATAAGAAAACTGAAGCTCAAAGAAGCTAAGTAACTTTCCCAGGTCCCAGCTAGGATTTGAAACCAGGTTTCCCTAACTTCAGCCACCACAGTGCCTCTTCTTTCTTCTCTCTTTTAAGTTCCTGCTATTTTATCAAATGCAAAAATTACCTCTGAAATGAGAACAGAGAAAGAATAAATGAATAACGCCCATCTTTGTTTCCTGTTTCATCCTCTCTACACATGCCCAGTGAATAATAAAATCATATGTGGGGAATGAGAACAGGTTCTCCTCTACTGCTGTCCAGGTTGGACCTGTTAAAAGTTTCTCTCCTTCCTTCCCCTTAAGCTAAGAACAGAATTCACCACATAATTTACAGAGCCCTATGCAAAACAAAAATATGGGGTCCCTTGTTCAAAAATTATTAATTTCAACAGGTGAGAGCAGACCATTAAATGAAGCACAAGGCCCTTCTAGGCATGGGAGAGGTGGGGGTCTCAACCACACTGATTCTACACCCACGAAGCATGGCTAAGAGTTTTTTTTTTTTTCTAACCTCAGTTTCTGGCCTTGCAGATTCACAGCCCTGCTCTGATGAAGAAGGCTGCTCGGAAGTCTTCCTCCCCACCGACAGTGACTACGACTCCAGTGACGCCCTAAGCCCCCGAGACCTGGACCTGGTCTACCTGTCGTCGCATGACATAGCCCAGCAGACGCTAAGCGGCCTAAGCGGCAGCGCCCCCGACGTCCTGCAGATACACGACGTGAAGACTCCGTTGGTCCTGGGTCAGGACCCCCAGGGCCGGGTTCCGAGACCAGATACGGACCACTCATGCGCTGAATTACTCCACGGTCTCACCCTCACGGGCTTGGTACCCAAGAACCACGCCAAGATGGCGCCAGGCGCGCGGCCGCCGCTGGGCTTCCTGGGAAAGCGGAAGCCGGCCAAGCACCAGCATTACGGCGGCTTCAGCCGCCACCACCGCTGGCTGCGCATGCACAGCGAGACGCAGTCACTGTCGCTGTCGCTGTCTGAGGGGGTTTACACACAGCACCTGTCCCGGGCCTGTGATCTGGCCCAGCATCCCGGGGAGGCCGAGCAGCTCAGACCTGCCCCCGATGGGCCCCGGGGCCTGGTTCTGGCCCACGCTGCGAGCCTTCCTGAGGAGCAGAAGAGCAGCCTCCAGGACCCAAGGCCTTCACACCGCATCTACGTGGAGCCTTACCCTGAGGCCCTGGTGGACGCAAAGCCCTGGGTGGGTTTGAGCCCGCCCCCTGAAGGCCATTCCGGCCTGCCCACTCCCACCCACCGAGAGATGAGTCCCGAGAGTGCTACCGCATCCCCGGTTTCAGAAATACTCAGCAGCTTGCTTTAGGGAGGCCGACAACTGGCTGTCCACTGTTTCACTGCAAGTCCCTGTATTTTCTGTCACCTAGCTTTCCCGCACCAGATCCCTATCCATTTTCGAAAGGTTTGAATGTTAAAAATCCATAGTTTATAGGTTCAAGGCTCTCTTTTTGTAAGAGTAGAGTTAGGGTAGAGGAGAGAGTTGCCAGTGCCCTTCCCAGTTCAGCCTACAAAGGGTGTAGAGGAGTTTTTGTGTCAACGTGGAGTCCTGGACATAACAATTCAAACATGCCACCCTGTTGGTGGCACCTGTCCCTGTATTGAGGTAGGGCAGCCCAAGGAGCCAACCCCTAGTTTTGCAGCTGGCTTTGTAATCTCCTGGATTTAGGGCTTTTTCATGAATTTGTAGTTGTCAGGAGGAGTTCTACAGATGAAAATAAGATTAGCATTGTCTTACTCTCCATTCCAAACCTTTAGAAGAATTTGGGGAAAAGAAGCCCAGGTGTGTCTCTAGGGCACAGTGTCAAGGGGACTTGTCTTGGGTACCTTGTCAGCTAAACCAAGTCATTCCAAAGTGCAGGGTTCTCAGGGGCTCACCAAATCCAATTTATCCATCAGCACTGATCTGATTAAAGAGGCCTTGGACAGGCCTTTTCTTCACTTAGGGCTGTGTGAAAGAGGGTGCTTCTACTCTAGCTCTGTCTTGCGAAGGTAGGATAGGGCAGGAAGCAGCCTTTCCTGCACGTTCAACTCATTCGAGCAGGAAAATGGGCCATATATTATTCCAGAGTGCAAGGAGACAGCTGAGTTAAGTGAAAGTCTGGAGTACGGACAAGACAAGGGGAGGGAGAAAGATGAGCAAAAATGAAGTTCCTTTACAGTCCTAAAATAAGTCCATGGAGCTGTGTCTCTGAAAATGATAATGAATCTGCTCCAGATTTCTTAGGTGATGGAATTGTCATTGAACAAGCAACTGCCCTTCGGATACGGCCAGGCAGTGATGGAGTCCTTACAGTCACACAGGAACATCTCACCCCCATATCACAGGTCACAGGACAGATTGTCCAAGCCTTAGGTTGCAGCTGTCCCCTTTTTAAGCCACCCCCTCCAAAGTCAGTTTTACCCTAGAAATCATCTGGCCCATTGGCCTCAGGGAAAATCTTTCTTATAGAAGGCCCTGCCAGTGGTTCTGAGGCTGTGCTCAAAGACACCTGAAAATCCTGCTTTGGTCTCATTGCCTCCCACCTGCCTTGCTCACAAAGGAGAAACCCAAATCAAAAGAGAAATTTCACTACATATTCAAAAAAACATGAACCTTCACTCATTTCTTGGAGCCAAGACCCATTCAGTTCACTGATAGTCTAAATGGTCCTTTTCTGCTTCATAGGCATGTTGGTTAAATATTGCTCTTTATGGCCTTACTCCTATCCTCACAGTTCTACCATTCGTCCTCACGGGAGTTCATACAAAGTCCCCTGTTCACAATGTTATTCCGATCCCTTCCATTTTTAAAACATTTGATTTAAACATAAATAATTACCCTGGCGGAAAGGTACAGATTTGGCCCATGGCCTATGGTCATTAGAAAACTAAAGCCCAGAGCTCAGTCTTTATTTTTTTAAGAGATTTTATACTCAATGAACCTCCTAAAAAATCTTGATCAGAATCACTGCAGCTCCTTTTCCATCGCCTGGGAGGATTTTAAACGGCAGTTTTCTTGTGAGTGAATTCTGTGTCTAGAGTGTTAGAGCTAGAAAGGACCATAAAATTAGTCTAAGTCCTTGCATTTACAGATAAGGCAATTAAGGCTCAGAGAGGTTAAGTGACTTGCTCAAGGTCAAAGAGCTAGTTTAGTCTCAGAGTTAGGGTCAGAACCCAGAACCATTCTCTTTATAGCAGGCTCTCCCATTGGGAATTGGGAATTGGGAATCATCTATAGGCTACTTACCTAGTTTGCAGATCATCTATCTACTTCTAATTCCAAATTCAATTCTTTTTCTCAATCTTCACCTAACGGATTTTCAATATCACAAAGCTCCTTGCTGATAGTACAAATTTCATATAATAGACATCTAAGCTAAGTTAATTAATTAAAAAGAAAATTTGGATGAAATGTCATTTAAAATTATATACCACATGTCTCTTCTTTAATAACAAAAATGACAGAGTCATCTGCAGTCAGTCCTACTTATTTCTAATAATAAGACATTGCATATGTTGAATAAGTGTGAGATGAGATGCTAGAATGATCAGAAACGAAGAAACCAAATAATTCTCTGATAATGACCTTTCTGGTGGCATGAAAGGAAGTTTGTGACTGTGAATTAGATGGGAAGCATTTGATAGGCAGCAAAAGCAGAGACTGACCCACCTTAGATCCCCTCATTTGGTCAGCAGGTTCTGGCATGCTGGACCAGGTAATGACTCATGAAGTAAAATTGCATTAAATCCAAACTTACTAATTTATATTGAGACATGGGGTTATTTATTCACCTTCAACGTGGAAAACAGATGCATGTTCATGAAATGAATCATGCACATTAGATTTCAATGGGCATACTTAATCATCCTGAAAATGTATTTTCCTAATAATATTCCTATATAAAAGTAGATGTTATATCCTCAATAATTCGCTATTTGTTCAAGTAGGTTACCTCTACCAGTACCAACACATCGCAACATCTCATGAGCCTAGTTTAAATTAATACATATTTGTAAGAGACAATTGTGTTCTCTCATTCACAGTTCTTTATTCATTTGGCCAGTCTTCTCATTATAGAAACTTTACGGTGTATTTTTTCTGTTGATTTTGTTTTGTTTTGTCTTATTGGTTTGGTTTGGTTTAGGATATGATGGGTTTTTGTCTTTTATTCTTTTTAGTCCAACCCAGGAGTCTCTGGAAGAAATTTGCCAATCCCAGGTCTTCTTTTCCATGGTTTCCTAACATGCTTAAGTTTCACCTATGTTATTCAGCTTTCGTCATTTGTTAAAATGCTCAAAAATCATTGACTGAGGTCCTCTCATATCTGTCTCTATTCCAGGTCCCATAGAGAACAAAATAATCAAGTATAAAACACATTCCCAGGCCACAAGAAGCTCACAATCTGATGTGAGTGTAGCCATCATTACCATACATCTTTTCATGAATATCTTAGAAGGGCCAGGAGCCTGTCTCCTCAGCTAGGCCAACAGAGTACATGTTGGGCCAGGCATCTTCAATTTCACACTTGCTGTCTATACAAAAGGGAGGACAGCCTGGAAAATACAAGTCACTGATATATATGCTTGCAACCATTTACAAAGCTATCACATCCTCTTAATTGGCGAGAGTACCTAGGAGACAGTAATTAAAAACATTTACTCTAGGGAGTGGATATCTTTAGAAGTGAATACTTAAAGATGAGACCCATTCTGTTTTAAAAACATTCAGTAATGCTCAAAGCAATAATTACACTGGAGAAAATAGTTCCATTTGGTTTGAAAGTTGAAGCCAGTTAGTAATAATATTACTCCAGCCCCCATTTCTGAAGGATCCCAAAGCACTTTATGTAAAGCAATGACTGAAGCCTTGTTGTACTCCCCTAAAAAGACCTTGTCCAGGAGCCACCTGGCAAACATCAACCCAATCCTTGCCAGGAGATCATGCCAGACAAGTGGAAAAGAGGACTGGCCTCTCATTCATTGTTATCCTGCCACGCAAACGTGCACCCCAGTGATCACTGAGCCCTTCACTTGAAGACAATTTTAGGCAAGGGGACACACTGGAAAAACCCAAGTCCTCGGCATCCTCTTGTTCTTCATGCTCCACCCAAGATGTACTTACTTTCTCTTGGAGAACTATCAGCTCAAGTCGTTAAGGGGTCCGCAGTGCATGTAAGTTCCCTAGCTATGTCAACAACACACAGAACTTACTGGATTCTTAAAGTTGATACTTGTTGGAAAGATGATGCCATTACTCTACAGCTCTCTCAACTTTGTATTAGCAGAGTATGCATCTCTTGGTGTATTTGTTTATTGAACTATAACATACCAGTTAGAGAGGGTAGTAATAGATTAACAAGAGAACACTCTTGGAGAATTGAAAGTGCTATATTTTTCACTTTATAAAGTCTAAATATTTTTCCAGATGATTCAATATAGCAAATCTGAACTTTTTTTCCTGGTCATACCTTTAAGGAAATTTTTAAAGGAATTATTTGGAAAGCAATGATACCTCCTCACAGGTAGCAGGGTGAACAAGGAAAAAACTTGTTTCTTTGTAGGTCACCTCTCACAAGATGTTCAAACACATGGCTCATGACTGTTAAGCTAAACTTCAATGCGGCCTTACAAACAACAAGGGTAGTGTATTTGAAACTATGTTGTACAGTTTGGAAACTTATTCTAAGATCTTAATTCAGAGTTTTTCTGAGGTGTTGAACTTTGCCATTAGCAAAAAGTATTTTTAGAAAAATCCATTGACTGTTTATGAAGCTCTGATTTTGCCATATTTCGGGTCTCTGGTTTTTCCACCACATCTGCACACAGTAGTTGTATCTGGGTTTTTTGGTTTTTTTTTTTCAATAATTTCTTCTATTTCCATTAATAATGAAATTGTAAAATGGTTATTTAAAAAGACAGTTGGTTTTGTTTAACAGCCAGATAGGTAGACTGTGAAAAATATTCTATTTTGATAAAGGAAGTAGGTTTGTTGTTTTTTTAAATATTATCATAGATTCTTTTCCCTCCAGATATATATACATTTTTAACTTTAGCAAAAGCCTATATTTAACGTAGTGGCAAATGTTATGAAGTTGTCAGTTAATGCTCTTTGCTCCTCTTCCTTCAGTCCGCAACATGAAAGTCTGAGTATGCTTTCACAGTAACCACCATCCAACAGCTGATTTATAAAAACCAAGTTTGCAAATTATTGTGTTAAGTCACTCTGAGTTTCTGTGTTGCTTCTTGCTGTGTAACAAACCAGATGTTTGGGGATTTCCCATGAATGTGGTCACAAGCGTCAATTTAATGTTTGTGATGGAAAAAGAATTAAAGACGTGTGTGTGTTTGCGTGTGTGTAGTGGGGGAGGGGCATCTCATAGAAAAAGTAATTTAAGTAACATTCTATTAGTCAATGTTTAATTGCTTCCTGCCTAACGTGTATATGGCTGATTATTGGTTATTCGTTCAGAATTTATTGTATCTTGTTGCTATGTATGCAAATGAGCGTATATAAAAGTTTAGACTTTGGTATGTTATCTGCACAATTTTGTGTGCTTTAAACCTCTGTAAATGTACAGATGAGTCACGTATGGTGTGTTAAATGTGACTTTCAATCTTGGAACAATAATATTTTGTAGTATGTACTTTTGCAAACTATTTGAAAATTTTAAAAAGATATATTGGAAATGGCCAGTATTCTCAATCAAAAACAACGCTAGTGAAATGCATGTCACTTCAACCTACCAATTTATAGCAAGAGTATAACAAGAGGTCAGAGGCTAACAAGAGTTAAGATAATTTTTGTAATGTCAAGTATTTTTGATAATTTCCTACCCACTTAATTGTTTTCAAAAAAAAAATGTCAACAGAAGAAATCTTCACTATCAGAGGGAATGACTGTTTCATAAGCATTAACTAATATGAATATACTTTATATCTAACCTGATGTTGAAATCTAGTTCGAGGGTGAAGAAGTCAAAAATATATTTGATTCTTCATAAGATCTTTTGCTATTTAAAAGACAGTTTCCAAGCCCTTTGTGTTCAGTACAAAGAAATGTCAATTAAATAATAAACTAATAGAATTGTCAGTATTTGGCTTATCTGATGGTTTTTCCAGTTCCCAACAGAGACATTTTTCAGCATGAGCTTTTAAAATTTCTCACTGAAACTTTGGAAGAATTACTACTTGGGGCATTGTTTTGACAATTATCAGAAAAGTCTGACCAATTGACCCTTGATTGATCAATAGCATTTGGATTCTTTCTCTTGCATAATTGGTCATTGCGAAGTATTGAAAATAAAGCAGCAGGCTGCCATTGCAAATACTCTCAGTAAGCTGCACCCAAGAACTTGGACATCTTAACCTTGCTCCTTCCTTCGCTGCATGCATGTTTAAGCGGCTGCAGTGCATTTCTGCATGTGCTGTACTATCTCTATTTCTCTATCCTTTTATTTCAAACTCACAAAGCTCCTCCCTTACCTTTGCTCCCTCTGGTTAAGAAATGAGATTTCTTCTGTGTTTGAGAACACTACAAAGAGATTATTACTTCAACCCAAGAACCTGCACAAAGTTTCTCTTGAATTTCCAAAGGCAGGAAATATGCTGCTTCAGACCATGTATTTGTCTTATGCCATTTTACAGAATTCTTTTAAATAAACACACACACACACCACCACCACCACCACCCCACAAATTCATCTCTTTATTGGCATGTTTGTAATCAGCTTTCCTGACATTCTCAGAGGGCTGTTTTTTTTTGTCCTGGCCAAATGCGCTGTTTTCCTTATGTAAATTGTCATCTTTCTAGGTAAACTATTACTTTCTTTTCCTAATTTTGTCTTCAAATAAAAGTTTACCTTCTTTTTCAAACCAAACAGATAACATTGCTCTTTAATATCCCCTTCCTTCTATGAACACTCCTGGGGAGGTATTGGGGGAGGGAGAGAATGGAGTATAGAGTAAGTGGAGGCCTTTCAATTTCAAGCTGCTAAGTGAGAAGTATGGCTTCATTGAATGCTTAGTCCTTAATAAGTTATGCCAAGTGATACTCAGTATTTCCATCTGCCAACAAGAAATAATTTCTTCTTCTTTTAATAGTAATTTTAAAAATCATGTCAGGAAATTGGGCAAATTTAAACCAGGAGTTTCTTATCGGTTTATAGTGACTATCAGACAGAAAAAAAAACTTATAAGGAAATTCTCTCGCCTAGTTTCATCTGTCAAATAAGTTAGACCTTTGTAATGATTTCTTGATTGTGAAAAATGTATTTTCAGAGAGCACATGGTATTCTCATATTTGCATCATACTTCTTGTTTTGTCAATAATAATAATAATGATGATGCTTGTTCTGTCAATCATTGCATTAAGCTATAGGCCACAGAAGGGACTGGTATTAGATACAGGTTAAAGGAAGTTAGGAGCTATATACACTAAACTATATCAGATGCTCTTCTAAGTCAAAAGAATCTGCCTGTTGGTTTTGTGTGTGTATGTGTGTGTGTGTGTGTGTGTGTGTGTGTGTGGCCATTATCGTCCCAAAACATTTCATAGCTCCTGGCACAAATACCAGTTAAATGGGTGATAAACTAATGAAGAGATCACTTCAAATCAAGTTAGTTCCCATAAATTGCTTAACTTCTCCATAAAGAAGTAGATTCAAAGGCCTTTCCAAATGCCCACCAGCCTGAGGCTCTCTAAAATAGCTCAGATGAAGCTCAGTTTGTCCCTTCAGGGTACCTTGAAAGGATTTCTTTAGGACTTCCTGAAAAGTTCCACCACCCACCCCATACACCATTCCCAGAATTATTTGATTGAGGTCAGCCCCCAGAAGAAAGCAGAGAGCCTAGGGATAAGTCTGCTCTTTCTTATGGTGCAGGATGCACTTCCAGAGAGCCAACAGTTATCTGAATGTCAGGATAGCATGCCCAGTGGTTGAGCACCATGGAGATTGATATGCAAATCACCTATCCCAGCTGCACTCCCTGAGTACCCGGAAAACCTTCAAAAGTCTTGTCCCAGTACCCAATAAGGCCACTTTTATGCACATCATTTTCTCCATTAAGCTTTTAATAACTGCAATCTCCTATGTGTTTATAAAACACTTTCACAAGCACCATCTTATTTGAACTTGACAAACAGCCCTATGATCAGAACAAGAACTTAGCTCTGTTTCACAGATCAGGAGCTTAAGGCTCAATAAAATGAATTCTAGGACCCAGGACTCCTGACTTTCCAGGGTGCCATGTGCCATTGACTTAGGTTCTTAGAATGGAAAAACAATGCCCAAATTAACCGATAGTAGCTCTCTCTTTGTAACAGAAACACTGCATAGAAAGATATGCAAGGCACATTTAAATATAACAATGGATAATGACCACAAATGAAGCCAAACAAGACGACAAATCACACAGACCCTTTCTTGTGAAGCCCATGTTCTAGCTCAGGGTCAGGTGCTCTGTGATGGCAAATGAGACACTTTTCCTCTCTTAACTTCCAGATGAAGACATCATCAAATGTGCAGAATCTTTTCCATCTTTGAAATTCCATGGTCTAGAATACTTTCCTTGAGTACCTATGAGGGAGGAATAGGGATTCTTCTCAATGCGTTTCTGTTTTGTAGAAATGTTTTGTGCTGTCATTGCTCTTATAGGGTAGGGTAGGTGGTAGAAGATAAGTAGGAGATGACATTGAGTCTATAGTCACTAAAGGAGAGTGAAGAAAAAAAGTAACTGACAAATCCATGTTCAACCTTTCTTCCCAATATTCTTCCCCCATCCTCCCAAAATTTCTCCTTCTGCCTCACTATCTCTCAGAAAACAGTTCTTTTTATCGCAGTTCCCCGATTTCTGGATGTCCATGCCTTTGTGGAATCCCAGTGGATGGGATCTGGAATATCCCTTGGACCTTCCTTGGCATACTAACTTGGTGTCGGTTTCACCCACCTGCTGTTCTCTTAGGTCCTGCCCAATCACTACCCTGAGATCCCTCTCCCAGAGTGTTCTGAAAAGGGTCGAAACATTGTACAATTCCAGAGAGCACTACTATTGTGGAATGTGCTCCATTGGCCATTTCCAAAAATCTAGATATTAAGCCAGCAGGTAGGTCCTTTGCCAGACAGCAAGATTTCAATGGGCATTTCCTTTGGGGTGCAGGGAGGATGAGAGATTGGTATGGGAGTGAGCGCATGGGTCTCCTTTTATGTAGCATGTTTATCATACTACAGTGGGGCCTGCTTTGAGGCACAATATTGGATGCATCTTTGACTCTTCCAAGTTTGGAGCAACTTGAGCATCAGCTTGCACCTTACATAGGCCATTCTGGCTTGGCTGGAGCCAAGAGCCAGGCATTGTTCTCCCTCTGCCCTCAGTGAAGTCTGTGAAGTCAGGACAGCATCATTCTCTGACAAACATTCAGTACATTTCCTCAGGTCCCAGGAGGCCTGATATTGAAATGTTTTCCTCCCCATAGTTATATTTTCCTTGGTTGAAAAAGTTTTGTTTTGGAAGTTGCTACCCTGTCGAGGTAATGAGTCAGTTTGGGAGGCCAGGGCAGAGGGGAAAATGCACATCATTGGCAGAGGCCAGAAGGATGGGGGTGAGAGAAAATGGGAGATTCCGGGTGGGAGAGAGAAGACCACACCCACTGTCCCTTCCTGGCCCTTCAGGAAGAACACAGCCTCTCCCTCCTTGTCAGCTGGGGTCTTCTTCTTCTCCAAGGTCAGGGACCAAGCCCCACTGCTGCCTTAGGGCTTATTCCCAGGAAAGGTTAGGTAGACTGGAAAGGGGCTGACATTATGGCTCATATTTTGAGTGCCATTTAATCTTCTACTTTCTACTTTCTGTGAAAATTGATAGCATTACCATTTACCTTTTACAGATTGGGAAACTGAGGCTCAAAGGAAAGGAAATCACATGCCCAATATCATATAACCAGCAAGTGGCAGAGCTGAGATTGGAATTCAAGGAGTCCCATACCCATTAGACCATGTGGTCTCTCCACAAGACTCATTCATTCAGGTGAATCAGGGGAGACATAGGAAGACTCGGTTGGAGAGACAGCTGAAATTATCTGACTTGGACTGGGGGAGTATTATTGGCAGAGGAAAAAGAGGAGGTTTATAGATTTGAGCCACCCACTCTTCTCCTATCCTCTCCTCCCCTCAATTTTCCCACCTCATCATTTTCTTCACATAGAGAGAAAAGTCTTAGAGATACAAAAACACACATAGATGCACCAACACACTCATATCCACCCCCGCAACACACACGCACACACACACACACACACACACACACAACACAAACACACACGTCTGTCCACATAAGCACAGAGGCACACACATCTGGAGGTAAATCTCGGGATTCAAGGGTTGGCCTCAAGCCAGCTCTGAGCCCCAAGTAGCCCACTGAGGAGCCCTGGTCTGCCTCACTTTGGGAGGTCAAATCAATGAAAGGGCCCTGGTAGTTTAAAAAAGAGAAAGGGAGAAAAAAAGAACACCAGCACCTCTCATGATGGGAGGTCAGAGCGAATGAAACCAGGAGGAGGGGTAGCAGTATAGGAGCTGGGGCTAGAGCATGGGGGTGGGGAGCCTGGTGCTGGCAGCTGAATTCCTACCCTGGCCCAGCTCCAAAAGATTAAAATAGAGCTCTTAGAGTGTCCCCTCCACAGACCAGCCTGCCAGGGGCCAGACAATACATGGGTTTGTGCTCCAGCACAGGCCTCCAGAGAGGTGATGTTTTTACCCGGACAGCTAAAGGCACAGAGGCAGGTCTAAGTAATTCCAAGGCTCCTTTGGCCCACAGTCCCAGAACAGGCCACAGCAGAGGGAGAGCTGCCGGCTGCTAGGACGCACACAGATCTGCTCTTTTCTCCTCTCACCCCAGGGCAGGCCACTGGACTCACACTTCATTTTATCTACCCCCAAAACACCCAATTGGCAGGGCTATGTGGTACGAAGGCTTAGCAAATTTGTTATACTTTAATTTGGAAAAAAAAAAAAAAAATCTCAGTATGCCTGTAAACAGGCAGCTTTACTAATGGGGAATGGACAAGGCGTCTCTTGGGGTTATCTGAAATACTCAGATGAGTACAGACACCTCATTTTCCCTACCCAAAGAACACAGCTTCCCCAGAAGGAAGCCCCATTGGCCACTTGAGGTTACATCTGCTTCCTTGGAATTCTTGAGGATTTCAGGCAGCTGGGACTCAAGTCCAATATCTCAGACCACTTGCTAATACAGAAGGATGAAGACGAGTACGCAACTGCTAAGCACACAGGCTCTAGGGTTTGCCAGACACAAGTTCTAATCCCGACTCTGACACTAACTAGTTTCTTGAATGTCGGAAAATTATTTAAACTTTCTGGGACATGGGTTCTTTACCTCTAATAATACAAACCAATGGTCATTAAGGGTTAAATGAGAAAATGCATAGAAAGTGGTCAAATCAATGCCTGGCATGTATATAGCAAATGTTAGCCAAAAAAAAAAAAAAAAAATTTTTTTTTTCTCCTACAAGGTCTCCCATAACTAGGATGAAAATATAATGTAACATCTAAACTGGAACGCTTTCAATAACTGGACAAACCTTGGAGACACTGGCTTACCAGGGACTGTCCCTAGAAAACTGAGACAATGATCCCCCTTTCTATAACTTTCTGAAGGATCCCTACATAACATGCCCTCAAGATAATCCCTTTAAATATGGCTCTAAAGTTTACTCTATATCATGAAGACCATTGGAAGTCGCAGTTTTTATGGTATACCATGATGTCCATTATAAATTTTTAATTTAAAATATCATATTATTGTATTTTAAAAAATCATAGGATTGCAGGAAAGTGGTAAGTCATTTAAATGGAGGGCAGAAAATTAATAAAATTCTGCCTTTTTAATTTTTTCATTTCTGCTAATTGGGAAAAGTAGCTATTATTCCATTTTAATGAAAAAACACCCTGCTTCCACTTCACAGAACATCAATATTCCATAAAAGCAAAGTTTTAGAATCGCAACCTTAAAAAATCAAGAATAACCCCCCAGGGTGTGAGGGATGAAGGGCAACTTTCTTGCCCATGACATCTTTTCTTTAAATAGTTGTAGCCATTCAGGGATAAAGATCAAGGTGTAGGAGGCCTCAGTTCCTCACGAAGTATACCTTTCCATAGTTTCCTCACAGCATGGCAGCTGGCTTCCCCCAGAGAAAGTGATCCCAGAGAGAGCGAGGCCATGCAATGTATCCAAGATTGAGGACACTGGACTTTCCGTTTTAAAACCAAGAAAGTCCCAGCATACCATTGAATTGGTTGCCTTAGTGAAAGAACAAAACACCTGTGAAGTATCATGGGTACTCAGCACAGGACTGCAGCCAACAGCTTCAGTCTATCAGAAAGAATCTTTACATCCAACACTAAAACCAGACCACACTCCAAAAGAAAGTAGTTCTGGTAAGCCAAGTGACATCTAGGTCCTCAAATGCAGAAAATGCTTGAGCAGCTTTTTGTTTGTGGCTATTTTAAAGTACAGTCTTGATTGTAAGACTCTGGTATTTTCCATTCAACCCAGTCAGCCCTTCTCTAGGTTTTGGATGCCATTAGGATCTGTCCTCTTGGGTCTCTGGAAGACCCCTCCAGTACAAGGTGTTGGTGGACTCTCAATGACTTTATGTGTTTATGTGTTGTTTGTTAAAAAGAACAACATTTTCCTCTGGACTGTTTTGAATAAATTTAAACAACATATAGGGAGTTGTATGGCTTACAATGTGAGCTCTCTATTAATTCTCACAACCTGTAAGGTGGGCACTGAGATGGTGGCCATTTTTCTTATGAAGATATCAACTCTAAGAGAATATAGCTAGTAGGTAGAGAACCAGGAAATTCAGACCCAGATCTAACTTTAAATCCTATGCTCTCTCTACTATATCACACCACAGTATTGTAATTCATTTATTTTATTTAACATGGAATGGTATTTAGACATGGTTACTCCTTGCATTTCAGCTGAGTCACTTAGAACACATGCAGACACACGCATTTATACATACATATACACTCACCAACAACACATAGACCAACTTCAAAACCGGGCCCATATAAATTAGCTCACCCTACACCTCCCCCGAAACAGTGAATAGATGCATTCTCTTGGGTTTTACTTCAGTCATATTGCCACTTTGGGAAATCAGCTTCTACATGAACCAAATAAAATAATAGCTTAGAAAGTTGGTTTAAGGGAGAGAGAACAGTACATTATTTATTACACCATTAACCAGAATAAAAGAATGTAAAACATTCTACCGAGTAAAACCAAAATCCCACTTTGGAAAATCTATCTGGTAGAGATAAAAGCACCAATAGATAAGGATATTTGTACAAGATGCTTTATTGCAGCTTTGCTGGTTGTGGCAAGACTAAATGGAAACAACCTGAGTACCCACAAATAGAGGAATAGTTGGAGAAATTATGCTGTACCTATATACTAATGTTATAAAAGAATGAGTAACGGCCATTAATATTGACCTGGAAAGATCCATGATAGATTGAGAAAGAAGGGAGAAAAGAAGAAAGGGAGAGAGAGGAGGGAGAGTAAGAGAGTAAAATGTATTTTATTATTCAGCCTAGAAGAGGGAAGAGAGATATTATTAGCATTTTTTGCACACCTCTGGATTATTCGATTTGATAAAAAGAGAGCATATTATTTTTTGCAGTTTAAAACAATAATAAATTAAATCAATTTTAAAATAAATTAAGAGCAGAATTTTACCAAGTCTGATTGAGCAAAGAAAACTCAGATTCCTCCCCCTATGTCTTTGAGTTCATCCAAATGCAGTCCCTTAACTGGCCCCAGACACTGACATCTGTGTGGAACGACTCCACTCTTTACCACCTACATTGGTTTTTTAAATGGCCACCTCCACTGGATGTTAAGACTTCAGTTGAGACCAATCCTCTCCACCTCCACATCTCCCTCCACCCACTCATACCCAAAAAAGACTTTAGTCTCTGCTAAAAAAGCCAGAATTAATCCTTTCCACCCCAATTATTCTGCCAATATATCATTTTCCCCACTCTTTTCTCCCTAACCTCCAGATGGTGGACTCTAGAAATGGGTGACTGTGGGAGGCAGTGGAATCTTCCTTTCTAAAGGTCTTTACCAAGAGAGAGAGAGCCACATCTGTGCAGGATGGCTTAGATTTAAGTGTAATTAGAACGAGTTAGTTATGGGTGGTGTGCCATTTGGGGGAATGCTGATTACATACAGAGACCAATGAGAGAGAGAGACAGGAAATCAGGAGCCCTGATGGCAGAGCAAATATATACAGATGAAATGACTTGGTAGCCTGAAGAAGCAATAGTTAGTCAAATACTCGTGTATACAACTCCTAGATTAGATTTTTGAACAATATAAATCTAGGAAAGGTAGCTGACACTAGATAATAGCTCATGATTCAGAACGATCTTGACCAGCAGATGTCATTTGATAGAGATTAATGTTCCACATTTAGGTTAAGAAAATCCAAGAACAAAATGGGAGAATCTTAGCTGGGCAAAGGATTGTTTTAAAAAGTTAATTTAGGCATTTGATTTAAAAAGCTCAAATTAAGCCAAAGTACAAAAAGCTGTTTAAAAAAAAAAAAAAGACCAAAAAAAAAGTAAACTAATGTAGTCTCCAGGTATTTTAATACAAATAAGTCCATCCATCTCGTCATTCACTTGTTCATTCTTTCAATAGCAAACATTAACTGAATACCTACTATGTGCCAAGCACTGTACTAAGCATGAGTTAATGAGCTCTAACAATAACATAGTCTTCTATATTCATATTCTTAGTTTTATGCTCAATCCAAGGTACCATGTATCAGCCTCATTGCCACACTTTACAAGGATAGTAGGGGAATATACACCAAGTCACACATGGCATAGTCAAAGGAATTGAGGATATTCAGCCAGAGATGTTAAGATATGATAGCCACAGTCAAATATCTGGAGGGATACTGTAATAAATAAATACTTATTTTCTGTAGTATCATTTAGGAGAAGTATGACTATAGGAGTTTTAAAATATGACCACAAATTCTCTTATACACTTCTCTTCAAGAGTTGGAGGCTAATTTCTCTCACCTTGAATGTTGGCTGCATTTAGTGACTCACTTCTAATAGAATATGGCAGAAGTAACAATGTGTGACTTCCACGACTAGGTCATAAAACGCATTGCGGATTCTACCTTGCTCTCTCTCTCTCTTGGGTCACCTGCTCTGGAAGAAGCCAGTTGCCATGCCATGAGGACACCCAAACAGCCCTATGGAGAGGTCTACCTGGTGAGGAATGCAGTCCTCCTACCAACAACCAGCAGTGAACTGAGGCCTTCTGCCAACAGTCATGTGAGTGAGCTATGTTGCAAACAAACCTTGCAACAGCCAGCCAAAGTTCAGATGATGCAGCCTTGAACACAGACTTGACTACAACTTCATGAAATGCTCTGAGCCAGAACCACTCAGTGGAACTGCTCTTGGATTCTTGACCCTCAGAAACTCTTAGAGATAATAAATGTTTGTTATCTTTAAGCTGCTAAATTTTGAAGTAATTTGTTATGCAGCAATAGATAACTAATATAATGACCGAAAGATGGATACGGCAAGGAGACTAATGTAATCATAACAGAAAAAAAATCAAATTATCAGAGTAGTCTAACAGTAGAATGAATTGTGCCATGCAAAACTGGAGCAGTGAGTTCCCTGTGCTCAACCAGAAGGATGGACCACTACTTCTCAGGTATACTATAAAGGTGTTGTCTACACTGGGTGCCTGAGGATGAACTTAGACACCATATTCTTCATTTGTTATCTTTATTATTCATAGTCCAACCAGTCACCATTGACTTCCTGACCTTCACTCCTTTCTCTGCCAAAGAAAGTAAGGTCACCTTTATACTAAGGCAAGACCACCCTGGGATACTTTTTCTCTGAGTCTTACTTATTTGGGTCTAGATTGGCTTGTCTCTACCAGGAAAAATCCACTGCTTTGTTTTTGTAATGCCATCTCTGACATAATTTAGAGACCCACCAAATGGAAATTGGATTTAAGACATCGTTGGCCCTGGATTGCACCAAGAGCACAGTAAGCTCTTCAAAGCCCAAGATGCAGCAGTCAACATTCCCCCTGCTGTGACTGATAATTTGTACCATATTGACAAGGTTACTTAGCATTCGCAAATAGGATTCTGTAGCCACTGGACATCAAATACATGGAGTAGCTCTTCATCATTCGGAAGCCTGGAGCCCACTCTGTCCACCCACTTTTTAGCCACCAGAATGTCAGGCAACCTAGGCTGTCCTTACCACACACGAACCCAGTTCATTGCCTTGCTCCTGCTAAGGGTAGAGACTTCAGCTGCATCATACATGCAGCTCCTGGGGCGGGGAGCGGGGTGGAGGGGGATAGGAGGGGGATAGGAGGGGGATAGGAGGGGAGGAGAGGACCGATGGGGACTGGAAAGTCCCAGAGAACAAACTCAAGGCAGGTGAAACATGCTCAGGACCTGAAGGATCCAATTAAGCTCAATTCACTGGGATCCAGAGTTTTCCTACCAAATTCCTGAGGAAACCAAATTGAATAATGTATGGCTTATTCAGAAACACACATTCCCGTGTTGTTGGCCGAGGCAGGGGCAGTGTGGCGGGGGGCTTCGGCCAGGGGTGCAGGTGCACCGAAATGAAAACAACAGACTAAAACAACAAGCTCACCAGCCTATAAAGAACAGCCGTGTTTTGCTGGATTCCTCAGTCAGAGCGTGCGTGCATATATATGTGGGTTCTTGTGTGCATGTGCAGCTGGGCCTGGGGGTAGGGAGTGGGGGGCCTTCCAGGGAGGGAGCAAGAACATGTCTACATATTTTAAATGGCAATTGCAAAGAAAACCATCAGAGGTGCTCTAACATACATTTGGCAGCTCCTACAATAACTGCTAAATCTCCTCCCTCATTTCATAAACATTTTATATACATTTTTAAGTGGGAATATTTTTGCTCATTTGGGAAGAGAGTGCCTTTATGCGGTTGAGTCTGCCTAATTTATGCCTTACACGTTTTTTTCAGGGATGGAAAGCAAGAGCAGTGATGGTTGCTAAAATGTGGGGTAGGGAGCATGGTGGGTTAAGATGAGGAGAGAGTTTGGGGACACGAGGGGGAAGACGATTCTACGAAAGAAAATTTAGCCATTGTCCTGGTTTGGGTTCGTTCTGTACCTTTCTGTGGAAAACCTGTTTAACCTGCTTTTAAAAAAAAAAAAAACACTTGTTGCAATTGGAAGTTATGAGTAAGGGTTGTGTTGCTTTTCTGTTCGACCTCCACTCCTGCAGAACCGAACAATTCAATCTCTCTTTCCCCAGCTTACCTGTGGCATGTGGGGCCTGGTTGGCTTGAATAAATGGCTGTTTATGGATGATAGCATCTGGTATGCCCCTGATGAGGTCACCTTGTTATGTTAAATATTTCTACCTCCTGGTAGAGAAACCGAAGCTGACTGCTCTCAAGACCACCTCTGCCCAACACAGAGAGCATGGTACCCAAAGCAGGATCTGAACCTTTTGAAAGACCAATTAGGCTCTTCTGTGAACTTGAAACACTCCTTTCGGGCCCCAAGACCAGAGCAAAGGATCATGGCTTTGACCTAATAATGCCAATATTCATGCTACATATGGAGAACCTATTCATAAAGGGCTCTGAACACCTTGTCTGTTTTCATTCTCACTACAACCCTGATAAAGTTGTTATTGTTGTTTGATCTCCATTCTACAGATGAACAAACTGAGGCTTGAATAAATTAAATAACTTGCCTAAGGCCTTACCCAAGGAAGGGTAGAAGATACAGGATTTGAACTCAGGTCTTTCTGGTTCTTAAGTTTAAGATTATTCCACCATAGGTTCTGGGGAAAGCAACCTGGAGAAATGAAAAGTCAGAAATGCTGGGTGGTCCAGTTATTCAACCTCACCATGCTTCAGTTTTTTTAGCCATAAAAAGTAGGGGATGAATATTTTTAATACAATTGTCAGCTGAGATCTTAGAGATGACTTACAAATTTATTAAGTAGCTTGTGGCCCTTTCGTTGACAAAAGTGAATCAATGCATAAGCAAACATTTCCTCTGAGCTTAAGTTCTCAAATGAATCCCACTGTTACTCAGAGGAGGAATCTAATGAGTCCACTGCTAGTTCCTCGGTTCCTGAACAGAAATGGCGGATTCGGAGACACAAATCCATACGGTCTCCTGTATAAGGCAAAAAAACTGAAGCCCTCTCTTCCTCTGATCATTGACCAACGTAACTCCAAAAAGACATGTTTTTCCAATGGTCTCTCAATAGCTATCCTAGGATGTGGAGGAACATGTGAAAAAAAAAATGGATTTGTTTTTTAATAAGGTCAGAAAGGCATACCAAATATTTCGAATCTCCAAGGTGTCTACTTCCCGCCAGCTGTCCACGGTTTTTAGCTAGGTCTCAGAAATGGAGTTCGAGACACCCAGACAAGTAATCCTAACCAGCAGTGCCAGGAAAATATTAGAGTTAAAAAAAATAAAGCAGAGATTCATTTATTTTTTAAATATATACATATCTTCCTGTAACGTCCCTCACAGCAAAGAACCCTAGACAATTCTGCTTTCACCTGAACAGAATTAACAATTTCAGAGCCAAGTCTATTCATGTCCTACTTAACCCAGCCTTACAAGCATCACCCCTAGCCTCTTTTTGCCTCTTGACGCTGATCTTCTAGAGTTCACTCCCCTGTGGGATGAATTAGTTCTATTCCGAAGATGGTGGGGGCGTTCTGCTGTGATGACGCTGTTGTGGTGAGCAAAGCCTTCAGAACTATTGGGTTTGAAATTCTCTCCAACCCTGGCCTTTAGACAGCCAGTTCCCCAGATGGGGCAACCATGGCCTGCTGCCTCCTGCCTTGAGAATCAGCCTGGGGGTCATAGGAGACCCTAGAGGGCTGTAGGGTTAACCAACCAACCCATAAACATTACCTCCTCTGTTGATCTTCAAAGGCGTAGGGAAAGAAAACAAACCACATAAATCTTTATCAGAGCTCCTTACAACTGCCCCGGGAGGTGGCTCCAAGGAGAGCTGGGTGGTGACTCTGTGTACAGAAGGATAAAAAATTATTTCAGCTAGCAGCATCAGAGCCAGAAATGGACTGTTTTTTATTTTTCTTTTCTCCTCTTTTCTTTCCTTCCCTACTCCTCCCCTAGGAATGACTTCTTTGTTTTTTGCCACCCAGGAGCTCCACAGTGAGAATCCTTGGTCCTCTACTGGCTTTGTGGTTTCCATTCTAGGTAATTCTCCGGTAATTTAAAAGAAAGGGGAGACTTTAAAGCAAGAGCTACAACGTTTGGAAACAAAAGCAGGTGATGACCATGTCCATTTCAGAGGTTGATCAGGTAATTAGAGTATTTACTATGAATGGGGTTATAGAAAAAAGTATGATGTGCCTCACCACCTCTCACAGCCCTGCTGAAAAGCTTTCAGAAATACAGCTTTCCATCCAGGAAAAATTCTCCAAACCCATTCCAAACTCCCAAGCAGACATGCAAGGCAGTATGGCCTGTCCTCGAGAGCACAGGATCCAAATCCTACTACTAACTCTCTAAGGGAACTTAGGCAAGTCATTCATCCTCTCCAGGCTTCATCTCCTCATTGTTATTATGACAACATCTATGAGTCCACCTAGTAACTCCGACTTAGTATGTTGCCAAGTACCTTAAATATGTTTGGAAACATATAATCCTCACCACAACTTTCTGAGGTTTTACAGATCCCATTTCACAGACAGGAAACTGAGACTTACGGAGGTTAAGTAATTAATCCAAGGTCACACAAAAACAAGGGTAATAGCACTTATCTCATAGATTAGTGAGGAGTGAATGAAATAATGTCTGCAATGTGCTTAGCATTGCACCTTGTGAGCCCCCATTCAGAGAGTGCTCCAGCCTATGGAAATCTTCCCTGACCCCTGACCTTCTTTCTCCCTCTCCCTCACACACCACTCTACCAGATCTCTGCTCCCAAGCCCTTGTTGGTCCCCCCATCCCAGGAGCTCCTCAAGGGCACAGATGTATCTCATCTCTGTAGAGCCTGCCACATAGTAGGGGCAGAGTAAGTGAGTCAAAATGAATGAATGAATGAATGAATGAATGAATGAATGAAATGTTATGAACAAATGCCTAGTTAGTAGACGCAAAAAAAAAAAAAAATAGCCAGAAAAAATACTAATAATGTCTTGTTCTAAAGGTGGTTAAAGATCCAAAATTTCCTGGAGGAGACTGTGTGCAAGTGGAAAAATGTACAAAAAAGGAACGAGGAACGAAGTCATTCTTCTTTTTAAGTACCAGATTTCACCACAGTTCAAGGGCTTTACAGACTTCTCCAGAATGCCCATGAATCATAGGAAGAGAACCCAAGAATTCTGAGTCCCAGCCACTCTGACTAACTTCACACATCCTCCAGATCCACGGAAGGAAGGCTGGTATGGAAAGCACACTCATGTCCACCTGCACACGTATATACACGTGTACACACGAAGACATGCACACCGCACCAACGAATCAATCTCTTAGCATTGACTGAGCACCTACGCCATTCAACACCCCTTGCAAAACTCAGAAAGAAGACATAAAAGATCCTAAATACCCTAGGACACCAAGTGTAAAGAATGGACAGTCTAGCTGTTGAACGAAGGCTATGGGAAATGGGGTTGAGAAAACAAGAAGAAGTATATTCATCATTCAACAAATATTTATTGAGCCCCTACTCTGTGCCAGTCACTATTCTAGATAAAGAGAACAAATGGTGAATAAGACAAAGCCCTTGGCATTATGAAGCTTACCTTCTAGTCCTAGAAATTAAAAAAAAAAAAAAAAAGCATCAGCACCATGAGTTTTTTAGTAAGGAGATTGTAACTCTTAAAAAAAAAAAAAAAAATCCATGTTATAAATTTGCTTGGAAATGGCAAAAAAAAAAAAAATACTTAAAAAACTACAGAAAGTTGAGCTTGACAAAATGTTTCTCAGTTAATGAGGGTAAAGAGAAGATGTGATTCTAGAGAGACAAAAGGGTGTGTGGTTTTGGCAGAATCTCTCTGAGGTGGGGGATGGGGGGGCTTGTGTGTTTCTCAAAAGGCAGAAGGGATTAGAAGAGACATCCAGAAAGTCAGGGCACTTAGCTAATGCCCCCCCTCCCATTTTTAGCCCAGGGATGTTTACTCCAGTAAAATCCCCTCCTCCTTACTGTCTGTCTGGATCCGCATCATCAGGATATGGTGAGGGAAAGTGGGCTTGGAAGCCAGAGTGCATGTGAACCCAAAGCAGGCGATCACTCCTGTGTAATCACAGGAACATCCTTCACCTCCCTGAGTTCTTATGTGACAAGGAGCCTGAATGTAAAGTTCCATAAATATCAGAATTTATTATCGTTTTTGTTGTGATTGCCATAGCCTTCAAATTTGTACCTTGCTCAGTCTCTCCATTCCAGTCCATCCTCTGCCTGAAGGCTTCAAATAGATAATGGTATTTGACACCATTGACTATGAGACAACATCAGGCATTGTCCTGATGTTGTCTCATTTAATTCTCTCAGCACTCAGGTACTGAGTACTCCAGGTACTCCAGGTACATATACCTGGAGACTTGCACAAGGTCTCATAACTGAATAATGGCTGAGTTTGGCTTTGACCTCAACACTCAGAGCATTAACCTCTGGGCCATACTGGCTCCCCAGGCTCCTAAAAGCACTGCCTTCTTCATATTTCCCCCAGTTCAAAACCTTCTGCCAACCCAGGTGGTAGCCAGCTGTACCAAGTTTAAGTGCTCGCTCTGGTTGACCAGATCTCCCTATTAGCATCTACCACACCATCCTCCTTCTTACAGTGCATTTTGCCCATGGGGTTTCCTCACCCTGAGCACCCTATCTTCAACCTTTTCTCTATCTAAAATTTCAAGGCCAACCTCACTTCCTTTCTCTTCCATGGACTTTTCTCCAGTCTCTCTGTTCCTTGCTAATCTCTATCTTCTCTGAACGTCTAGTCCATGTTTACAGTCAGCATCACCTCATTTAGCATCTATCTGTTCTCAGCTCAACAAGCATTTATTGAGCCCTTTCTATGTGCCAGGCACAGTGTGCAGGCCTGAAGAGGACACTGAAATGAAAAGGTCCTCAAGGATCTTACAGAAGATAACAAGCATGCAAATAACTGTAACATACCCACAGAAGCATAGTGGCAGGTCCATTAGAGAAATCTGTGCAATTTCATATATTTTTGTTCAGTCCTCAGCTAAGTGCATCTTATACAGAGCAAGGCAGTACAAGATGGGGATTAAGTATATGGGCTTAGGAGCCAGAATGCTGTGTGACTTCAGAGGAGTTACTGAACCTCTCTGTGCCTCAATTTCCTCATCTGTAAAAATAAGGATAAAAATAGTACCTGCCACTCCGATAGAGGGCATTAATAATGGGGGAGCCTGTGCAAGTGTGGGAGCAGGAGGTATATGGGAAATCTCTGTACGTTCCTCTCGATTTTGCTATGAACCTAAAACTACTCTTTAAAAAGCCATAAATAAATAAATATAGTACCTACCTCAGAGGCTAGTCATGAGGATTAAATGAATTCAAATATGGAAAGCTCCCACTGAGCTCTGTGCCTAGTACATAATAAGTGTTCAATAAATGTCTGCCTTTATCAATATCAATATTATCGTAACCCAGTCAAAAGGAAATTCCTCAGTTCCACTGTTGTTTGTATTTTTGTTTGGTTGGGTTTTTTTTTTTTTCAATTTGAGGAGTTATTTTGCAGTCACATCCACATGCCATGTTCAGGCTATATCATGTGAACCCCAGTATAATTCTCTAACTGGTAGCTGAATGGAGCTCTTATTGATTTCAATCCGTAATCGTCGTTGCTTTCCTGTCCTCCGACATTTTAACAGATTGCTATTGTTTTCCCTGTCTGTGCAAGGAAAAGGGGGGCACAATTTTCCAAACGAAATCAATGCATAAAGCCAGGAGCTGGGCTTCTCCTCCCCATAGACACAGCCCTGCCAGCTGCCGCGCGTCCCGCTTTCACACAAGCAGCCCCTCCAGTTTATGCCTCCCAGCGGGACGGTAATTTTCGGTTCAGTCCGAAAGGCTTTGTTTAAATGTGGCGCTTATGTGGTAATAGAGCGTATTGCAGAGGTTGTTTTTTTTCTGAGGGTCAATGTTGAATTTAGTCCCAAAATAAACAAATCTATTCTCTTCCATCCTCTCAGAGTTGTGGGTGGGATTGGAAAAGGAGGAGACGAGAGGCTGGGGAACAAGGAAGAAAAAGAGACAGGCGAGGGTCTGCGGGAGCTTAGAGAAAGAGAAGAATAGGCACAGACAAGACATATCTACCTCCTGTCTGCCATAATGATTTCTGACACAACAAAGGTAAGTATTTACTGAGAGTGTTGTGTGCCAAACAGTGTGCTAAGTGTGTTACTGACATGATCATTTAATTTTCCTAAGAAGTCCTCTGGAGTATAGATGATCATGTCCATTTCACAGATGAGGGCACCGAGGCTCAGAGAGGTGAGGTAACCTCAAATTGCACAACTAGTGAGATTGTCAAGCTCGGATGGGAACCCATGGAGCAGCACCTGAGGGCTGCTCAGCAACAAGGTTGTTGAGGGGAGAGTTGTGTGACCGTGCATCCCAAACCAAGAAATTAACATGGAACTTAACGTATTAACACAGCCATCGGGCCTTCCTCAGAATATATACAAGTGGTTGCCTTATAGGAGGATAAGGCTGAGGTGGGAGGCAGGAGGACAGGCAGGAGATGATGAGAAGTGTCATTGAGAACGAGACTTGGGAAAGCATGACTCACTGGAGACTGAGAGGAGGGAGGGCTGGGCACTGGGGAAATAGCGAAGCTTATGGTTACCGTCTAGAAGTGAGCCTAGAGCTCATGGGATGCTGCACAGAGATCAAAGGAAGCCTTGGGTCTTGCTGTGTCTGGGGCAGAGGCAAGGGTGAGTTAGAGCTATCGATCGTCACAGCCACCACCCAGATATCCCCAAACACTGAGGTTGGACTCTAAGAACAGAGGGGTCTGCAAAATTTCCAGCACTCTTATAAGAAAAATTTTAAAAGAGTTTGTGTTTTCTTTCCAGGAATCCAGTGCAAAACCACTTCTCTGCCAGAGGTGCTCTCTAGGAATTCTTGCCTGTGAATGTCCTTCTTACCCAGTCATTTTGTGCTGTGAACACCCCTATCTCGAAACAAATTAAACTGGAGAAAATTGGAAGTCTAGATTATCTCTCCAGTCTGTCTCCAGAGAGACGTAAAGAATGATGGAGACATGGAGACTTCAGACAAAATTAGACAATGTGGACATTATGCTTCTTCAATCAGAATTTTGTAGGGAATTTAAAACCAGTCCTTTGTCACTTCAAGCCAGTGATGTAGCTTTGGGTTTCTTGATATATTATTCATGTTCTTGTTCATCCCATGAAAGTAGTGAAATAAGAAATATCAATTCACAAGAAGATTGGCCGATGATTTGGTGTATGGGCAGCCATGCAACCATGATGCACACACACCCAAGGAGTCGAAAGTCAGCTCTTATTAAAACACCACCATCCACATTAATATGACAGACTAGAATAACTCTGAGGGAGCCATTATGGCCCATTACGAAAATAACATTCATTTGCAAAATGAGGAACATACCAAAATGCAAGTTGTTCCAGTTCTTTCAGCTAAATTACACATTAAGCAAGCAGACTTCCTCTTCCAAAATTTTGAAATGGTTTAATATGCACTCAGCCTGGCGAGGGCATGGATTTTCTAAGACTGCCCCAAAGGTAAAGCCTGGAGAAAAAAAAAAATGAGGACTGATTGCCAAGGAGATTCAGCACTGCTGCTGTGTTAATCAGATAGTAAGATTGTGCTTTGGAATTTCTCCTGGGGGAACAGGACTGACACCAGGAAGCAACTGTGAATCTCAGCTGGCTTCCTCCAAGAGCTAAGTGGCTGCTCACCTCCAGTGGTTTGTTGGTTAGAGCATGGGGATGAAGTGTAGCTGACGTTTGTTGTTTTTGCCTTTCGAGCATTCATTCATACCCTCTTCTGGTAACAGTTCCATGAATTTCCTTTGAGAGCCATTGTTGGTCCATGCAATAATAGCTAACTATGGTAACTAATGGGCAGTAAGCTCTCACTATGTGCCAGGAACTGGTCTAAGCATTTTGCATGTACTAATTCATTTAATCCTTATATCAACTCTATGATGTCAGTACTATCATTATCCCCATTTCAGAGATGTGTCAGCTAAGATAGAAAGAAACATGTACATTGCTGTTAAGTGGTAGGAGCAAAATTTACAAAACAAAGTAGTCTGCATCCAGTGCCATTGTCCTAAGCACTAGTGGCTGCAGCAGAGCTGACCTCTACCCCACTTTCAGGGATAAGACTATGAACTAGGTCTGGACAATGCAAGCATCTTATATAGCCCCCTCCATCAGCGACTGATTTAAAGAAGGGCATATCAGCCAAGTTAGGACAATCTTTTCCAATCAATGCAAACCCAAGGAGTTATACTTGAACAAACAGAAATAGTTTCTTGTTGGTTTGTTTCTTCTGAGCATGAACCTGAGACAGGGAAGCCTTGAATGTCTGGGAACGCCCCCCAGTTGGGAGAATCCAAAAATGAAGGCAATGAAGATAAGATCAAAGAGAAGAAAGAGGTCTTGATAACAACACTTGAACACCTGAAGGTATTACTCTCCTTGGCTTTTTCTGTTATATGAGGCAATCAATTGTCTTTTTACTTAAGCCAGTTTGACTTGGGTTTTCTGATATTTGCAACATAAATATTCCTAACTAATACAGAAATCAAACATTAGTCTAAGAATAATACTTGCCATGTATGTAGCACTTAACAATTGCCAAAGCTTTTTCATATACGTTACTTCGACGTTTCATTTATTTATTTATCCATTCAATAAATAAACATTTATTGTTAATTTAATTATAGTCACTGATATAAGTCAAGGAGATCCCCTCCTCCTCCCCCTTCTAGGTATAGTTTGTTCTCATAATTTTGTGCCTATGACTCTTGCAGCACTTACCTGTAATTCCTGTTTTTGCTTATGTATAACTTAGTAAAATTTAAGCTCCTCTGAATTATAGCTTTATTTATCCTGAAATCCTCGATGTCCTCCTGGATTCCTGGCACATATTCATTCTTTTAACAGTACTTATCAAATTCCTTTCACGCCTTTGTTTCCATGCTGGGTACTATGTAACCGGTAAGGATCCTCAGTTGTACACAACAAAAAGCAACTCTAACTCCCTTAAGCAGAAATGAAATGTCTGGAGGGATAGCAAGTGGCCCAGAGGATCACCAGCGAGTTTGGAGGACCAAATTGTAAAAAGGATGGACGGGAACTAAAGGAAGCCGTGTAGGCGAAGCACAGCCAAAGTTATGCTTCAGAAGAAATGGTTAGGGCCTCAAGCCTGCCGCCACTGGACACTAGACGTTACTACCACAGCCACTAGAAGGAATCCTAAGCTCTCCAGTTTCTCTGCATCACTAGCTCCAGATTCAAAGACCCAAGCAGGAGCATCCAATTGGCTGGGTGCAGGGCATACATTGTGCCCTGGCTGTCAGGGAGCACAGAGGGAACATCTGACTTTCCAGCTTTCTTGCCGGGAGGCAAAAACCTGCCACTCCTGATACTAATACCATGGCAGGTTCCCCAAACATTTCTTGGTGGCCATGAAATAACAATTGTCCACTATAAATGGTGAGCCAAAAAGACAAAACAAACAAAAAAGACATGGTCATTGCGGCCTTAACCCTCAGAAAGCTTATAGACTACTAAGGAGGAGAAGCATTAATTAAATAATCGAACAAGAAACACACAATTACAGCTGTGATGAGTACAGTGAAGGAGGGAGACGACATGCTACGAAGAATATAATGCTGTCAGCGCGTTTCAGTTACCCGTTTCTGTGTAACAAACAATCCCAAAACTTGATGGTTTACCACAAACATTTATTTTTGTCTCTCTTGATTCTGTGGACTGACCTGGCTCAGCCAGGTGCTTAAAACAGTTGTACAGTTACAGTCAGATGGCAGCTGGAGGTGAAGTCATAGGAAGACTCACCTGGGCTAGGTGTCCAAGGTGGTTTAGTCACATGATTGTCATTTGACGCTGGCTCTCGGTTGGGCCTTGTGACAAGAGTACCTACTCATGGCCTCACCACATGGCTTGGGCTTCTCACAGTATTCTGTCACATTCCATCAATCAAAAAAAAAAAAAAAAGTCATGGGCTGGAGTAGAGTCAAAGAGAGAAAACTACAAAATGCAGGACTGCTAGGAGGTGTGGTTAATTGAGGGGCATCTTTGGAGATTAGCTCCCACAAAGAGTGTGTAATAGAAGAGCTTGGCCAATACGAGAGGTCAGGAAAGGTTTCTGAGAAAGTGCCTTTGATCTGAGATCTCATAGATGAGTAAAAGTTGATGAGGTAAAGATAAGAAGTATGTTCTAGGCAGAGAGAACAGCGTGTGCAAAGGCTCTGAGTCGATAAGAAGTATGGTACATTCAAGTACATAAAGAAAGAAATTATGGCTGAAGTGCAGAGACTAAGGCAGGATGTGAGTCAAGATAAGAAAGGAGAGATCGGGTAGAGCTCAGTTCTGGAAACCTTTCTATTGGCTATGTTAAATGTATTGCTCTTTATCTTAAAAGCAATGGGAATGGTTTTAAGTGGCCCTCAGAAAATATTTGTAGATGAAATGAATGAGCGAATGCTTTGATTCAATCATTCTACAAATAGCTATTGAACATTGACCCTGGGTAGGAATAATAAGTGCTATGAATAAAATCCACTTGATAGAAGTAGCTGGAGGCCAAGGATGTTTTCTTCCTTAGAGCAGGTCATCAGAAATGGCCTCTCTGAGCATTCGACATTTGAAGTGAGGCATGAATAAGAAGGCCCATCACGAACAAGTTCCGAGGGAAAAGCATTCCCAGAAGAGGAACACAGTAAATGCAAAAGCCCTGTGGTGGAAGTAAGCTTGGTGTGCTCCAAGAACAGAAGGCCGGTGTGTCTGGAGCACAACTGTCCTTGTAGGGAAGAATTCAAAACTGGCTTTCTAAAAACGGCAGGGGCCACCAATAATGCTTTCATATCAGGACAGCATATCACCGGGGCTGCGGCTTCGGTGACTCCGGAATGTCTCTTCCTGCTAGAATGTTTGGAATGCTCTTTCTCTCTGGCCTGGCCCTGCCTGTCCTCAGCTATGAGACTCATCTTTCATCATGTACTTCCAAAGCTCAACAACCCGCAAGGAAGCAATTTGGCAGAATGTTCAAAGAACCTCAGAGATGTTCATGCCCTTTGATTCAGTGATTCCCCAGCTAGGGATCTAGCCAAAGGAAATAATCATAAATATGGAAGAACATTATTACACAAAGAAGTTCATCCTGGCATGATTTATAGTAATGAAAAATGTTAGTAAATCAAATATTCAACCATAGGGGAAAGATTAAGTAAATTCATGTACATCTAGATGCAGGCATTGAAAACCGTATTCCTGAAGATCTGAAATAACATCAAGAAATGCTTGTGTCATAATAGTAAGATTAAAAAGCAAGATATAAAATTGTCTATATGTGACTTCTACAACTATTTTAAAAATTACATAGAGGAAAAATGTTGACGGTGATTATTTAAGGGGAGATTACTGGTGATCTATTTTTCTTCTTTTTCATAATCTTTCTATTTCAGGTAATGAGCATTATTAATTTTAGGATAGAAAATAGATTTTATCTCCTTAAAAGGAAAAAAAAGTGGCTCACCTGCTTTTAGGATCACATACAAAAACCTGAACAAGGTACTCAAGGCTTCTACAATCTGGCCACAAATTACATTTTCTACTTTTAAAAAAATTATATAATTTTGTATCCCAAGACTTTTGTTTAACCAGAATTTGCTTTCCCATCTAACATAGAAGTTTTGCCCTTTCTCCCAGATGACAATCCTTTTTGATGGTAGACATTTGAGCATGCTATCCTCTTCTTACTCCAGCCTTAAGGAAGGGAGAGAGGGAGGGACGGAGGGAGGGACAAAGATATATCCAACCTGCATTTTCTCTCATCTGGTTAAATCCCACCCATATTTCATCACTTACCTTGAGCCACTCATTCTCCAGAAAGCCTTTCCTGATCATGCTAGCCCTTAATGACCTCCCCATTTTATTGCTGTATATGTCTCTACAGTTTGTATTTAGGGCCAAGCACACCTGGCCTTACATTGCTCCTAAGCATCGAGGTCTGTGTCTTTGTGCCCTTATGACCAATCAGCTCCTGATAGAATTTTCTTGATAGAAAATTGCCTTCCAGTAAGTGCCATCCCATCTCGACCCTTAACACAGAACCACCTTGTTAATCTCACGAGAGTAAATCACTGTTCCATAAATGAATAAATGAGTGACTGTATTTGAACAAGTCTGAGAGACAAAACAGCATCTCCGGGAAATTTCACTACACATCCAGTTCAGGCCCAGTTTTTGAAGGGGATGCCTCTGGCAGAACTCACCCTCCTTCCACTCGACTCTATCACTTACCATCTTCAGCTCAAAAGGATTCAAAACCAGAGCTGGCAACGTCAGGGGGAACTTTGCACATAAACTCCACACACATCAGCCTCCCCAAGAAAGGACCTTTTTGTTTTCTTCCCCGTGGGCCCCATAAATTATGAGCCACCGTCTTTCTTTTTTTTAAGTGAGTCTAAGGTTAAGGTAGAGAAATCATAGCTCACCCTGCAGAAGTGCTTTCTGTGGAAGCAGATTTCCCCTGGTTTTGAGCACATTGTACTTTAAAGCATGTGCCATTGTTTTGTAAACTACTGATCTCTCCAAAAAACACACAGAGACACCCAGCCTTGCTTTGTGCTCGCATGGGGGCACACTTCTGAGGGTCTTTCTCTTTGTTGGGTTGTTACTGCTTCTCTTGCATCAGTGAGCTCCCTGAAGGGCCGGGCTGAGCCTGACTTGTCTTTGTTTACTCAGCACCAAGAACAGTGCCCAGCACAGAGCCTTGAGTTGTGTTTGTGGAGGGAGTGAACGAATGAATTATAAAGGCCCAAAAGCTCAGAAAGCTAGCTTCCAACTATGGATTTCTAGCGTAAATTACTAGCTTCTTCCCTGCATTAGTTTCTTAGCACTAATGTCACAAATTATGACAAACTTGGTAGCTTAATTCAACAGAAACGTATTCCTTCGCAGTTCTGGAGGTCTGAAGTCTAAAATCAAGAGGTCGGCAGGGTCGCATTCCCTCCAAAGGCTCTAGAAGAGAATCCTTCCTTGCCTCTTCCAGCTTCTGGAAGCTGCAGGCATTCCTTGGTTCGTGGCTGCATAGCTCCAGTGTCTGCCTCCGTCTTCATAAAGCTTTTCTCTCTTCTCTCTCTGTGTCTCTCCCTTATATGTCTCTTATAAGGATACCTGTCATTAGATTTAGGGCCCACTTGGATAATCCAGAATGATTTTAATTACATATGCAAAGATATATCTATCTTTTGGGGGCTGTCAATCAACCCAGTAAGTGCCTGTCTATGGTAGAGACATATCTTACTGGCATTTTATCTCAATACCACAACTCTAGCACATTTAGTTCATGCCAGATAGCGGAATGTGGCTGAGAAGGGTTTCTTCCAAGCTGTAATGCCAGCTCTAAGAAACATTTCTCCCACCATCGAGACTGATGCTTCTGGGATGACGCACATACTATCCCTCCAATATATCCTTACTAACATAAAACACTGAAACAAACAGCCACTTGAAGGAAAGATAGATTATTTCACACAGATATCTTGGCATACTAACTACACCAAAGTTCATTGAATCAGGTCTATCAATTTAACACAATTCCAGAAAGCTTCATTACACACCTGAACTTTGCCAATGTTTGTTGAATCGGGTCACATTAATTTAGCTCAATTCCAGAAACCTTGCTTATATATCTGAATTTTGCCAACAGATTTTTCCTGAATAAAATGTCCCTTTTCCTGGGCAAACAACTTTAGATCAGCACCTCTGAGTTGTTATCTAGTGAATCCTAAGTTAGTCTTAAAGCCAGCCCTCCAGCATAGTATGGCATTCACGTCCACTTTTCTAATTTTGGCTAGCTCCATAGGTTAATGGGCACACAATCAATAACATAATCAAAATCAAACTTCGTTTGAGTTGTTGTTGGCCCAGACTCAGTGAGGTGACTATCAGCCCACATTTGACTGCTAAGAGTGCTCTACCACTCCTTGCAAAAGGCACTATTTGAGAGGAAGCTTTCCAAAGAGCAAAACTTGTGTAGAGCCCAAGGACACAGGTACCCACAAAGCTCTTGCATCGCTTGTACACGTGAGAGTGATGGGCACTTTTGGCTCAGCATGACACACCCTGTGAATGCAGCTATTTTGGCAGCTTGAATCTTGGTGTCGATAGAGGACAGAACAAACTCAAGTTAACCCTCGTTTCCTCCTTAGGCCCTGCTCTTTGGGAAG
>NW_011888885.1:643327-643933 GCF_000151845.1 Pteropus vampyrus | reverse complement strand
ATTGATATTTAATGAACACCTACTATGTGCCAAGTATTTTGATTCGTTATCTCATGTAAAGCCACACAATAACCCTAATTATGATAAATTATATATATACTGAAGAAAGTTAAGTAACTTTCCCATGGTAACACGGCTAAGAAGTAGTGCAATAGGAATCAAACACAGGCCTGATTGACTACAGAAACAAGCATATTTGACTGTATCCTGCTGCTTCTCAAAAGATTATCAAAGTAGATCAGCTGCATCATAACATCAGCTTCTAAGATGGGGCTGTGGTTTACTAAGTCTCACTGTGACTGAATTTGCCTGTAATAAATCCACGAAGCTGTGTGGAGGAATTCTCCACAATGAGATCTTATTTGACTAAGAGGCTGTTTTAAAAAAAAAAAATACTAGCTCCATTTAATTTATTCCCTGTGAAATTTCTAAAGAAGAGCTGCCAGAGAAGTTAGAATCATATATTTATCACTTGTTTATTGACTATCTTTCCTTTCAGACTGTGAGCAATTGGCAAAAAGGGGCCATATCTGTTTTGCTCACTATTGTAGACCTAGCACCCAGAACTACATAGTGGCACTCAATGTTTAATGAATGAAAGCGATG
>NW_011888885.1:616686-643277 GCF_000151845.1 Pteropus vampyrus | reverse complement strand
TGGCAAAAAGGGGCCATATCTGTTTTGCTCACTATTGTAGACCTAGCACCCAGAACTACATAGTGGCACTCAATGTTTAATGAATGAAAGCGATGGTGATGGGCTCCTCATTGGGTGGACTTCTGCATCCCAGGGCTGGGGCTCCAGGCATGCTAGATGATATGTGTGAAACTATGGGGCTTCGGTGAATCAAAAGCATAGTCCTGGGAAACAGCTGGAGAAAATGAATTCAGGCTCTGGAGAATTATTCTCTCTCACTCAATTATATTTCACATTCCTCTCACATGAAAGGTCCTGAATCAGATGGAAAGTAACATTTACTCAAAATGCAAGCCCTTTTTAGATGCAGCCTAGCATTTCCCAATTTCTCAAACACTGGTGGTTCCTACAATCAGGAGACTATGAAAGAGCTTTGGTCCTCCTTCGAGAACTGAGTCTTCAAAGGGATCCTGAGCCAAAGCCAATGAGCTTTCAGAAATGGAGATAAGTGGAAAGACGTCTTTTGGGGCATGGCCTATCAAGACTGAGAGAAGCTTAAATATCCTTCTTATTTATCACTGGAAAAAACTGGCCCAAAGTCACCTGCCGAAATAGTAGCAGAGCCAAGATTTGAACTCAGGTCTTCCAACATTCTCTAATTCAAAATTGTTTTTACCACTACAGAGGTATATGTATAGTAGAAAGCCAACACAACATGTAGAGGGAGAGGGGAGCAGACAGCACATGATCACCATCCTCATGAACAAGATAGTCACTGGGATTCTGAGCTAAGTGAAGGACAAAGAGAGACACACACACATGCTCTCTGGACCCTAAGGAGACCTGTGTGTCAGGCCAAGCAAGGCAGAGAAGGAAGAGTTTTTTGAGTGTTGTTTAAATTGGACATAGTGAAGCTCTGGGAGGACATGGAAGTTGATTATTGAAGAAAAAAATAGTACATAGAGTCAAAAACTTCAGTTTTAAACATGGGCCAGCTTCTTACTAATTCTATGACCTCTGGCAAGTTACATAACCTCTCTGACTCTCAGTTTTGCCATCTGAAAAATGTGGACAGCACCTATCTCATAGGGTTATTGTCACTAAATGAAATAATGAACGCATAACGTCTAACAGAATGATTGGCATGTAGTATGGATTTGATCAACCTTACATACACCATCCCCTCCATCAGTCTGGAAAACAGAAAGAGTGGACTAATTTATATGAAAAATACTGGGATATATCAGGTGTTTAATAACATTATTTCGTTCACCGTGACTATGGTGCATAATTAATATGAGACTTTTCAAATGGTATAATCTTCAACGATGAAGTCATGATTCTCTTCTAAGAGAAACTGGAATGCCAATCGTCTCAGGAGAAGAGAAAGCCCTAGGCAGTATATGCGAAGTCATATGAAACCCAACACAACTTTCTCAAATTATAGGACCACTATTAGATTTTTGAACAAAGGTCTCTCTAATCCAGTACCGATTACCAAAAATGGTCATAAAACAAAACCTGGGCCAACCAGATTTTTTTCTCTCTAGAATTTGAACTGAAAAATACTAAGTGGGTAAAGTATTTAGCAGCATAAGACAAAAGATCATGAGACAGAAATAAACCAGAAGGCCCTTGATGCATCATGAACAAAGTAAAGTTATGAGGGTCGGAAACTAGAAAGTCAAGAAAATAGAAAGGACAGAGGTTGAAGAAATCCGTCAGTTGGAGAAGGAGAACAAGCCATTAAGAAAGGATGTCATGAAAACAGTGGAACACCAGAGTCATGATCCATACCCTCCTGAGTCCAACATTCCTGGAACCTCCCAGGATTCCAAATGACTTGACAATTTCACTTTCAGCCTCTGTGTGGCCCAGATTTTGCTGGAGTTCTTGACCTTGCCAAGGCCAACTAAATAGCTTTTCCTGAGTTCCCATGTGCATTAATGTTATAATGAACCCACAAATAATTTGAATGAATCTCTGTTTTTGCACCCAGATAAGTCTGAGGAAATCAACCTGCTTGCCAAACTTAACATATACCCTGGATTTCCTGGGATCAGTCTAATTTTATGAATTTGCCCTAATTCTTGAAAGGGGATTCATTAAAACTATAAAGAGATGTGATTTAACTTTCACAGTTTTTTATGACTTTTTCTGTAAATAAATTCACAAATAATAATGATCTGGTTTTGGGTTTAGGAAATATGATTGTCTTATTGATGTTCCAAGCCAATGGCTAGGCTCTAGCGGGTAAGAAGGTAGGGGAGGAGGGCACAGAGCTAGGTAAGTCTCCCTCCTTCCATTTAAAAGTGCTCTCAGTTGAGTTCATTCAACAGAACCATATAAAAACTCATAAAGAAGAATGAATAATGAAGCTCTATAAAAATAGAGATGGTGTTTGTCTTATTCATTGTATATCACCAGTACCTGGCATGAAGCCTGGCACCTAAACAGCACTCCGAAAACATTAATTGAAAAGAGAAGAAGGAAGGAAAGGAAAAATTGAAGGAGGAAAGGAGGGCAGAAGCCATGAAGTATATCTCTCAGATCTTCTGCTACTAAGTGCATAATTGACTGATGGCTCCAGCTGCTGAGTTCTGAATGCATTACTGTGTGTGCACTGAGAGACCCTGCATCCCACAGCTGCTCTCAGCCAAAGAGTAAGCATGGCTGGGATACTAAGGCAGACAGTTCCTACAAAATATGGGACTCCTTTGCTGTGGACTTGGGCTCAAGGACTCCCCATCGGCCAGGCTAAAACTTTTTTAGAACTGCACTACAGTCTGAGACTACCTATCCAAGCTTCCTTCTTCTCTCTTTCACAGCCATCAGACCTGGGTCATGATCTAACAGCTATTCCAACGTCTTCTGGCCCTCTCTCCTTTTTCTTCATAGTCATTTCTCCCCATAAATCTAAACCTTCTACCTTCTTATCATCTTACACCACATCTCAGAAAACCTAACCAATGTAGGGAGGGAGGAAATGAGAGGGGGTGGCAGGCTGCTGAGCGTGGCTAAGTTTGGAACTAGCCCCCCTCAAAGTTCCTGAGCTTGGAATTATGAAGCAGGTTTTTTAGTTCTGTCCCGGTGGTACAGGTAAAGTTAGAATGACAGGTTTGTTACAAACTTCCAAATCCACTCTATGTCCTGCTTCGTATCCAGGGAGGCTGACCTTTACGTCCTATCTTCTGGGCTTTTTCACTAGCTGGCTTCAGGTTGGGTGTGGCCATTGGGAGGCACCTGCGGGAAACTGGAGGTCACAGAGAGAGAGAGAGTGAGTGGGATATTTCTTCATTGCTCTCTCGGTTTCAGCACTGTGTTTCCGCCAGTAACTGCATTCCCTCACAACTACAGCTTCTACCATTTGACTGCCTTTCTGTCGTTCCAGCTGAGATTTCAGCAACTTTTTGATAAAAGCGAGGGTTTAGCTTATTGTTCAGTTGACAAATCACTTTCTCCCTCTGCCTACCCATAGGCCCCTTCAAAGGACATTTTGTTTCTCTTGTGTTCATGTTCCTACCAAAATGACACTAGGTGGTCAAACTTTCAAACCCTCCTCAGCATCTGCAGCCAGACGCCAAGAAGCAAGCCCAGACCCCACCCTCAGCCCTAGAAGCCTTTCACTACAGGGCTTCAGTAAGCTACAGGCTGTGTTGTGCCAGCCCCAATCAAACCCAGGCTTGAGGGACATTCTGAAGGCCAGCACCACACTGCTCCAGGGGGCTGTCTCCTGCCAAAGTGTTATCGTCAAGCTTCATGACTAGAAGACTAGTCTCAGCCTGGCATTGATGGGCCAGTCCCCTGGCAATGGCTGGGGGCTGTGGATCAACAGTACTTTGTCAGCCCCAGAAGCCACACCTTCTAGAAGCTGTAGCGCAATTGAATGGAGTCATCTGCAGAGCGCCTGGCCTCCACAGGCCCTCTGCGTGTTTGGGTAAAGAAATATGCAGCTCGAGCTGTGGTCATCACTGCCTGAGCCACTGAGCTGCAATCAACATCAACACCACAAGGACACAATATTTTCTCCCAATTTACAACACGTTCATTTATTTTGGAATTTCTGTGCCAGCTGAGGCTACAGGGCGGCAACAGTGGAAAAGTTGTCTTGGGGCCAAGCAAAAGAGAGAGTTGCAACTGAGCTCCTGTTCTGAAAAGGGGTGCTCGAAAGCAGCAAAAAGCAAGGCTAAGAGGATGACCTTCACCAGACAGCAGCCCACGGGCCACGGTGCCAGGCAGGGAAATGACTAATTTGGAGGTCCACTATTGCTCCTACAAGAAGGTCTGCAGAGGGCTCCTGAGAAATTATAGTTATTCACTCTTGAATAGCTCAGGAGTTAAGGATGCCAACCCCCCGCATGGCTGAAAATTCACATAGAACTTTTGGCTCCCCCAAAACTTAACTATTAATAGTCTACTGTTGACCAGAAGGCTTACGATAACAGAAACAGTTGATTAACACATATTTTGTATGTATATATTGTACGCTGTATTCTTACAGTGAAGTAAGCTAGAGGAAAGAAAATGTTATTAAGAAACTTGTAAGGAAGTAAAAATATATTTATAGTATTAATTGAAAAAAATTCATGTATAAATGGACCACACAGTTCAAACCCTACTGATTAAGGGTCAACTATACTGACACCCTTGGGGTTTCCATTATATAATATGATCTACTTTCCTTCTAAAAATTTTCTGAGGAGTCAGAAATCATGAAATTTTGAAAGTGAGCACCCTCCAAAAATAGGCTTTATTGGAAAATATCATGAAGAAGTAAAAATGATGGGGTTTGAAAAACTTGAGTTTGGATTGTTCACACTGCTACTTACTTAGTGAGTGTCCTTGAGCAGATGTCTTACATCTCTTAGCTTCAGTTTCCACATCTGTTTTTAAATGGACATAATACCTAAATAGCAACACCATCATAGGAAATAGGGTAATTGATTGAAGTACACAGTGCAACACCCAATTCTTTGTGGGCACTCAACACATGATAGTTCCCACCCCTTTGTCTTCCTAGTTTTTATTGGCTCATTTAGATGCTCCTCACTTGGCTTTATAGTGTACCTGTAAAACAGACCAGGATGTTCCCAGGATGGAAGGACTATTTATTGGGCTCCTTGGGACTGAAAACTTCTCTAGATTGGTTGATGGTCCTTGAAAGGAGGCAGCGGTAGAGAAGGAGATAGATTCCTCTGTGATGTGCAATGATGCCCTGCTCAACAAAGAGGCCCTAGGAGAAGCCCATTCTAGTTATTGTCACAAGGGTCCTTGACAGAGAGGTCAGTCTGTCCAAGACACAGGAAGATACCTGCAATTGTCATCTGGAGCTACTTTCCACAGAGAGCCTGCTTTTTCAAGGAAGTAACAGGCTCTTCAACTCAAGGCAAAGGGGAAGGACACTCCAAGTGCACCATTCTCATCCCACTGAGAGAAACCTGATGTCTGCCAAGCGGAAGTGACTCCTCAGGTGTCATAGCTAGTAAGAAGCACAGCAGGGCTTTGGAATCAAGTTCTGGCTCACTGCAAGTCTGGTTATCTTCTTATAAAACAATGCATTTTAGCAAGGTGATCAAATGCAGTTGATTCTTGTGATTCACAGTAGTTATGATCTATAAAGACACCTGAATTATCGAAGACTGGACCAGTGCTCCTAGGGGAAACACATGATTAGATTCCTGTGAGTCTGTTTTCTATCAACTAATCAATCCATAACCCTGTTTTATGTGTGTTTCTGCTTAAGACATCTTATTTAATATATGTTGTTGACTAATGAACATTGAACTCACACCCAGTGACACTGTAACTCATGCCTGGACAAGGCTTATCTAATATACAGTATTTTTTCTATATGGCACATGATAACCTTCTTGTTGTCGGAACACCAGACAGCACTGCAGCACTGCACTTGGGAGCACTTTTAAGCAGTGAAATCACCAATGAAAGACACCGATGCAAAAAAAAAAATGTGGCGCTAAATAGATCATGGAAAGAACACAATATGAGAGCTCAAACAAAAAGGCAAAGTACCGTCTTCTTTGACCTCTGCTAAAACGGGCACATCAGGCGACTCAATCGTTTGCCACTCTGTGCGTGGCCACAAGTGACTCACAAAAGTGCCATGGGTGTTGATTTGGGAGCTACAAATAAATTTTAACAAATAAGCGAATTTGCAAATATGAAATCTGCAATTAATGAGGATCAGCTATAATTTATCATCCATACCAAGAAACTTTCATGAGTGAAAAAAGTTGCTATTAACATTTACACCTAGACGATTGGTATAAGCTGGAACTGTCCCGGGCGAATCAGGCTGCTTGACACCCTAATTTTAGCCTTTGGGCACGTCAGCCTTTGGGACTCTGATGAAAGCCATGAGCACAAACACATTTTTGCACACAATCTTGAGAAATTCGCAGACCCCAAGGGTCCTCAGATTATACATCTTGGCCTGAAAGAGCAATTAAAAAGAATAATATACAAACTACAGTGTGGCAAAAATATATATATATGCCTAAATCTTGAGGTCAAAGTAAGTGGGTGAACCCTCCTCTCGGACCCTAGGGATCGATAGACAAAGTCACTATTGACATACATTTGTCTAGCACGGCCACTGAGTCTTCATCTTATTCTAAATTTGAACTTCCACACCAAGAATCTGGACAGGAAAGAGAATGAAAACAGGGGATGGGGAAATTTGAAAGCTTTACATGGGTGTGCTCAAAGTCCACAGCACTATCCTCTGCCAAATGCCCCATCGTCTGAACTCAGGCAGAAGGTAAGGCATGGAGACATCTGTGGCAGAAGAGGGACCAACCAGGAGACAGTTTAGACTCATTTAGTAGAGGACACAAAGAGAAGGCCCCTCACCCATTGCCTGGGACCAGGAACTAAGGACTCCCCAAAAAGATTAACTGACACTTCCACACCCTATACCTTACTTGCAGGAAAAGGAAGGAACCCATGGCCACTCATGGGAGCCATAGATAGCTCTGAAAACTTACGATTCCAGTGCGATGGGGTAAATCTCTGTGGGCTGATGGGCACTGAGAGGCGCTATCTTTAACCACATGCCTGACCCCGTTGGTCACCTCCTCACTTGGGAGAGCACAGCTGCCCAGATGTGTGTTTCCCATTAACTCTGCTGGCTCTGGTCTAGGGTAAAGGAGATATTTTCATGCCAAATTAAAAACGACTTGGAAATGTGCATTGTGTTGGGAGAATTGGCCTTTTCAAAGGGGTATAAAAACGAGGAAAGCTGATTTCATCACCCTGCCTGCAGACAGGCCATCAAAGCATCCTGCCCCTGTGAAGCAGGCAGGCTGCCTCTGCTCTTTCCCCTTTACACACTGTGTTAGCATCTCCATTATTTACCCCCAGGGTGGGATAAAGGCTTGGTGCAAAGGCTAAGATCTTTAAACTGCCTTGAGTGCCCATTAAGCACATTAATAACATCCACCATCATGAGTCTTACCAATATAATTTCCGACTTCAAGTCGGGCGTGAAAAAAAAGGAAGTCAGCTGAGTTTATCAACCGAGGAAACCACCTTAAATTAGAAGAGATTATGTGGCAATGGGGAAAGGGGAGAATTAGCTGAGAAGGCTTCAGAACACTCTTGGCCATTACTTGGCTTCTATTTCCCCTCCCCCACACCCTTGTCATTGGAGGAAATGGAGCTGAGCCGATCTGACATTAAGAGCACTTAACCAGAGATGTTAATGTTGCAATTCGGGCAGGCCCCCACATGATTAGAAGTCATATGAGGATCAATTTTAAAAGAAAGGAAGTGATTTTAAAAGTGGATCTTGGTTTATGCCCTAGTTGCCTACTCTCATATGTGTGTGTGTGTTGGGGTGGGGTAGGGGAGAGGGTCAAGGGAAGGAGGTTTCTAAAATAATAAAAGACGCCACTTCCAGAAGGACTGGGTTTCAGGCAATTCACTTGTCTGAATTCACCTCTCTTCACAGCTCTCCAAAATGAGTGTAACTGTGTCCATTACAGATGAGAAAACTGAAGCTCAGAAAGTTCAGGTGGTTTATTCCAGGTCCCACAGCTCTATGCGGACAAGCTGGAATGGAAGCTAATATCTTCGAGGCCCTAAAGGATGTGCTCCTAACCTCTCCGCTACCCTGCTTGATCTGATGTGGGAAAGTGTGTGTATGGAAAGAAGGGAGGAAGGTTGGAGAGAAATCTGTTTATTTACTGGCTTAGAACAGAAGAAATTTTAGAAAAGCCTGGTCCACCAGCCCAGAGCGAGAGGCCTTGGGCCTCAGAGCTGTGTGGGGTCAGAGGAGGGCCTCCCTGGCTGCCGCTTTCCCTCCTCCTCTCCCCTCCTCTCGCAGCCCAAAGCCACAGGACACAGCCTGCCAGTCTCCTCTCTTGCCTTTCTCATTAGCTGGGATTGGGACCAATTTGTGGATGTCTTTGGTGCCCTAAGGCAGTGTTTGAGTCATCTTCCCTGATGCTAAAGAAAAAAGAAAGAAGGAGACAGCCATTCCCCAGGAGACTGGAGACTCCAAGAGAGAGGAGAAGTGATGGATGGATGCCAGAAAGGAGAGGCCAGTGTCCGGAGGTCATTCCTAGTCTGTCTTTCTTTAACTTTGCTCTTCCCCAGGGACAAGCTCCTCCATGAGATCATCTCCCATCAGACTTCAAAAAGATAGGCTCACTCAGGATCAGCCCTCACTCTTTGTTAACTTAAGGGCCTCGCACCTTTCCAGCTCCCTGGTCTTCCTAGGGTTCCAAAGAAAGAATCCAAGTAGAACTCAGTAGGATTAGGGCCAGCAAGGAGGATAGGTCTTCTCACACAGCCCCAGGTGAGGGGTTCCATTTGTTTCAGAACCTGACAAACACTGGTGGGTCAAAACAGAGAAGCACGATGGGATTAGCCTGAGGGATTCAGCCTGATGCAGAAATGCAGCTCCACCACATCTAAGATGGGACCTTAGGGAAGCTACCTGCCTCTCTGAGATGGTTTCATAACATCTTATAAGAATGGAATTAAAATAAGTAGTTATGGGGGTTTGAAAGTAGGAAAATTCCTAAATGTTAGTCATTGTTGTCATTAATGTTCATTAACTAAAATAATGTCAAGGATGACAATCTAAAATGCCCCTTTGCGTTGGGTCATAAATATTGGAATAGCACCTGCATCATCATTTCATCGAAACCTCCCAAGAGTTCTGAAACAGTTACTAGTATCTCTGTTCTACAGTTGGGAAAACTGAGGCTGAGCTAGGTTAAGCACTTTGTCCAACTTCATACGACAAGTATGTGACTATGTTGAAACCGAAACACAACTGTATCTGGCTGCAGTGATGATATGTAATTATCCCCATGCCAATTTTTTTAAAAGTGGGAGAAGGAATGGGGAATGAACTGTGCCACGAAGGGAGGGTCAGGACACAGAGGGCAGAGAGAGCAAAATGGAAGCATTAATTGTGCATTTCCTGTAAGCCAGGCACACAGTGGTAGGCATTAGCATGCATCATGTCATTTAAATCAGAGAGCAACATGTCAGGGGCTGATATGTGGTCTCCAACTCAAGGTCAAAGAGGACACTCAAGTTATTGGGTTATAAGTGTGAGGACTATTTGTGCATTCACTATATATGTCTTAAGCTCCTACTAAGTACTAAGAACAGCAGATACAAACTTATCCTAACAGTCATGGGTGATTACACATCATTCTGTCATCCCATCCCCATTCAATTCACAGTATTACAAAACAGCCTCAAAAGCTCCTCACTGCTCATCACATTCCTCAAAAGCTTCTCTGAAGCCCAAAGAAGCATGGTTTGTATGCTCAACCCAAGACCCTCTCTCCCAAAGCTCTCAGGTAGCCCCTTTCTGTTGCCATTTAATATCAGTGCATAGACTTAACTACTATCCAAACTGCTCCCTGTATCTGTGTTGATGCAATAGTTCTCGCAATAGAGATCCACTGAATCTGCAGATATCAAAATGACATACTTTTTACAAAACAATTTTCCATACCACACTGGGACATGTTATCTTCACAGCAGCCCCACAAAGTTTGAAGAATATATGATGTGACCTTGCTTGACAGGTTAAGGGGTTCGTGGGCTTCTAGGGAGTGACCTGCTCCAGGTGATACAGCTAGTAAGTGGCAAAGATGAGGTGGTATCAGTCTTCTGATTCCTCCTTCCCAAAGGCCAAGGACACCTTGTTTGAAGCATCTCCTTAAGGGTGAGAAATCACCATGTGTAACATTATGATCTCAGCTCTACTTTTGCTGAGAATGATTGTTTAAGGGAGATGTAACAAAAGGTGAATTCTTAAGACAGTCGTGGTTTGTCTTTCCTACCCAACTGGTGGACTGGTCGACTCCTGCAGTTAGTTTCATGAATAGCAAAAAATGTCCATTGTAATATGGGTGGGTAAATGGCACTCTTCTGGATGGTGTGCAAATTGGAACATTTTTAAATTGGCAACATTGAAATTATAAATGCACGAACCCTTAGATCCAACAATTCATTTCTAGGAATATATCCTAAAGAAATATTCGCATGAGTGAGCGGGTGCCTTGTATCAAAGCTGTTCCCTGGTAGTTTTGTCTACAATAACAAAAACAAGTAGAGAAAACCAAAGTGCTCCTTATTAGTAAAACTGGATTGTTTATTTTTTTTTTTTTAATCATGATTCCTTCATGCTGTGGAAGAACATGCAGCCATTGAAAGGAATAAACCATTCTGTTTGTACTGCCGTGGACACGTATCCATGTGGTTAAATAAATGAAGATGCAGAATAACATGAACAATAGGATCAAACACTTTTGTTTAAAAAAAAAAAAAACAGGGAAAAGAATAGAAAAAAAATAACTCCGATGGAGGCCCATCTCATAGGCCTCAAATAGAGGCCCAAGCTGTCCTAGGCCTATGATTCAGAGAAGGTGAGAGGCAAGGAGAGAGAGCTGTGATGTGTTGCCCTTCACTTTTCTTTTCTGAATGTTATTAAAATTCTGTTTTGAAATATCTCTTCTTAATGATATCTTTAGAGGCCTATAAAAGATGTGGACAGTGCAGATCACAAAATTATAAGTATGTTTATCTTGCCCCCTCCCAGATTGAATTGCTCCAGCCCTGTACTCTCCATTGTGTATATGTGTATATATTATATATTATGTGACTATTGTATATACATACTATGGGAGAAGAATATACTACATCAGACTATTAATACTGGCCACTTTAAAGGCTGATGGGGGAGAATTTAATGTTTTTACTTTTTATATTACTGCATTATTTTATTTTTTTACAATATATTATCTTGGATTTTTAAATTAAAAAAACTTGAAGGTAAAAAAAAAGTTCATTTAGGCATCATAGAAGAAAATAAGGAAAAAAGCAAACAAAAAATTAGATACAGTAACTGCCTCCAAATTGGAGAAACTAAACTGAGCATCTCATCATCCAAACCTCACCAAACCAAATCCCAATTACATAGCAATATGGCATAGCAATACCTTACAGAGCGGGTTAGTAGGAAGGGGAGTGGCAAATTAGTCTATTTTGTTTACAATCTGGAACAGTGCCTAGCCCATATTCTATAAAAAATTACTGAATGTGGAATGAATGGAGAAGAACTTGAGATATACACAGAAAGGCGATTTTATTTGACTTAAGCAATTGAGATTAGGAGACTGAACCGTGGCCAAATGTTAATACTCCTGAGTGTAGGTAACACTGCTCTGTAATTAGCATATCAAGTGTTTACCTACCTGTAACCACTCCTAAATTGGTTTTACATATTCACTCATCAAATATTTATTAAAGCCCCTAGAATCAGCCTTTGCCTTAGGGGCTTCATTCAAGCTGTGCAAGTGGGCCTATAAATCTGGTGCTAGAAAATTCTACTGGTTAGCAGAAATAGTCTTAGGCAGAGATGTAATCCTGCTTCTGACTTCATCTGTCATAGCCAACTGTGTGACCTTCTTTGGCCTCTCCCCTTGCTGCATGTAAATGGTGGGGCTTGACCTAGATACTGTCTCAAATATATAACGTCGATATGCTCCTGAGAATTGGTTCTCACAAATCTGGGAGCCCTGGACCCTACTTTGAGACACCTTCCACTAAATGTCACTCTCGGGTCCCTTTAGTTGAAAACTGCTAATTCTAAGCATGTTGAACTTTGTTTGTCCTTGCAGTAGAGGAGCAAGTCCCCATTACTGAGGGCTTCAGAGCTTAGCCCCAACCAAATGGACACTGATGTCAAGTTAGCAAGTTTTCCCAAAGATTCGTGGGAGCCCTGTACAAGAGTGGTATATCGCAAGGATTAAGAAGCTCAGTCTTTAGACTTAGGTCTGATTCCAATTCCAGCATCACCACTCACCAACTCAATAACATTGAACAAGTTAGTGAAGCTTTCTCAGCCTCAGTTTACATAAAATGGGCACAATAATAGCGTCTACCTCACATTCAGTGCATAGGAAGCCCCTTAACGCAATGCCAGGAACACGGTAGGTGTTTTAGAAATAATGGTCACTCTTCCTAATAAGCAAGGGAGGACAAAGACAACAGGATTATAGTGAGAGGATTGGAGACTGGAATTTGATGTTCAGCAAAGCAAGAGTGATTGTGAGAGCATTCTCTCAGAAACTGTAGTTACTATTTCTCCCATGGCTTGTGGGCCAGGGGAGGGCAGGAAGCCTGTGACGGTGTTGATGAAGCGCTTAGCTTCCCAGGGCTGACTTTTCTGATTATGTTGTAGTTTCTCTCTCTCTCTCTCTCTCTCTCTCTCTCTCTCTCTCACATGTCCATATCGGGGCATGGCACCCTTTGATTTCATTTTCCTGAACTTGTGTGCTGCAACAGTGAATCAAAATCAATTCTGCCCTTGTTACAAGTCCCATATGCATAAGACAGTCTCAGGCCCTTTCAAATCCCACACCAAAGCCTGACTGTGAAGGAAAGTCACTTGGGAGTAAAAAAAAGACTATTTCCCAATAGTTTTATAACTTCGGGGTCCCGGGCTGACAACGGAAAGCATGCGAAGGTGTTATGACCAAGTCACCAGCGTAAACTCTGGGAAGGGAGGCCCAACACCTGATTCATCCCTGACTATTGCATTGACCCAACTCACCCACACAGCTAACCTCACAATTTCATGTTGCACCTCATTTACCCTCCAAAGCAAAAGCTGTGTTGGGACCCAGACTAGTTGGGAGAGTTTGTAAAACAGACAAGATCTTTTTGCTTTGTGTTTGTTTAAATTTTCCCAAGCAGCTCAGATCTAACATGAAAAGTGCAATAAACTGAGTGTATCAGTGTTCACTGAAAATATCACTTCACAAGTGAAAGTATATCCAAACAGCCAGTTGTAGTTTGAGAGGCTCACCCTCCTCAAAAATGCAGCTGTCACCAAAAATACATTTGAAATCTCTCTGTCTTTCTCTCTGCGTGTCTCTCTGTCTCTGTCTCTGTCTGTCTGTCTCTCTCTTTCCCCCCCACTCCCCCCCTCTCTCTTCCCCTCCCTCTCTCTCCCTCTTCCTCTCTCCCTCTCTCCCCTTCTTCTTCCAGCTCTCCCTCTGTCTTGCAATTTAGCTTTAATTGCCCTGTCAGCTCTAAAGGCTGCTAATTGACGCCTTTTATTCTGCTTTAAAACTCCTGAGGAAGAAAAGAGCTCACCCGGCCCCCAGAGCTTCGAGATTCGGCCGATTTGGCACGCCTGTCTCCCTGCGAATTGAAGCTGGGTGCTGGAGCGCTGGGGGCAGGCATAGGGGAGTCGCGGAGGCGGGGAGGGGGCTGGGCAGGGGTTGGAGCGTCTATTTTTAGTGAGGGTTTTATAGAGTGGATCCCTGTGGCTTGGCTCCACACTGAAATATTGTCCTCGTCTCAATGACATAAACACAGGGCAACTCGGAGATCTTGGCGCCAGCCCTGGCCGGAGCCTGTGAATGGGCAGAACGGTGGGACGGGTTGGGAGCGAGAATCCTACTGTAATTACAAATAAATCCGTCCCCCGCCCCCACCCCCACCCCCGGCTCTCCTGGCTCACTTAATACCGCAAAAAGCCTCGCTTTTGTGTAAATAAGATGAACTGAACTTACTGAAAGATCTACCAAGAGGCAGCTAATGGAATAATGACTTGGGTAAGCTTAGGTTAAAAAGAAGGGGCATTCGAGAATTAATTAAACTGCCATCATCATCCATGAAAACCAGGCAAAGTATGGAAGGCTTCTTTGGCTCCTGGAGTAAATCCAGTGTGTCGCCTCTGTGGGAGAGCATGAATGTTCAGACCTGGCCCCGGTATACAAGAAATTGGAACTGATAAATTGGAACCAATTAGCACAAGGTCTCCATATGATAATTTGTAATGTCCCAGGCCAGGCTGGATGAAGCTGTCCCTCTGGACTGACTGCCTCAGACATGGAGCCACACTTTCCAAAGCATATTTAAATATAGCCTTGCTTCCCTCCAAATGTAATCCCAACCCTCATTTTTATCCTTGGAAGCTTGATCGGACAGAGGAGGGGGGAAGGGGTGTGCCCGGTGAGATGGGATTTTTCACAACCCCAGCCCCCAATCCCACAACCCTGTAAATAAATAAAAGATTACACCAAATTCCATTTGAAGTTGTCAGTCCCGGAATGGAACTTTTATCCCATTATGAATTTCATGGGTGAGACCGTTCAGACTTTGAATGTGGCTGACACCTCCATTGAAAGGCCCTAATTGCAGTTGTAGGAATTGACTGCAGACACCACACTGTACACACCATCACATTCCTCTGAAGAAAGAGCATCCTATGAGAGCCGTCCCGGGCCTCCCCTCAAGTCCCTAAGACTGTCAAAGTTTCACTTAAACTTTAAACCAAAGTTGCCCTATCGAAGGGCCAGGTGCTAATTTGGGATTCTGAGGTCGGCAGATTGGCCTTGGCTGACAGGGCTGTTACTATACCCAGGGGGCTGGCCGCAGTCACATTTCAGCCTCAGAGACGATCAGGAAGGGAGTCTTTCAATCCACGTGGACCCTTGAAGGACTGCTTTTATTTTCAGATGAACTTCCTAGAGCCTGAAAGCATGCAGCGCTTGGCTACGTGACAAAAGAGAGGATGGAGAAGTTCACTTAGCACAGAGCCGCTGGCCCACCTGAGTCAAGAAAGCTGCTGGCTGAGAGTGCCCAGGGGAGGGACACTTCTCATTTCACTCCATGTCTAACTAATCTCCTAGTGGGGACCAAGCCAAGGAAAGACGGCACATGAGGAGGACTATGTGTAAAGCTGTTCTACCCCTCCCTCGCTGGACACCAAAGTTTTGGCTTGTTTTTTTTTTTATTGTGGTAAAAAATACATAATGTAAAATGTACCTTTTAAACCATTTGTAAATTTATAGTTCAGCGGCATTAGTTACATTTCCATCGTCGTGCCGCCATCACCACCATCCATCTCTAGAACTTTTGTCATCTTCGCAGATTGAAACTCTGTACCCATTAAACACTAACTCCTCATTCCCTCTCCCTCCCCGACGACAACCACCATCCTACTTCCTGTCTCTGTGAACTGGGTTACTTTAGGTACCTCATTTAAGTGGAATCATTAAATATTTGTCCTTTTGTGACTAGCTGATTTTACTTTGTATGATGTCCTCAAGGTTCATCCTCATTGTAACATATGCCTGAATTTCCTTCTTTTTTAAGACTGAATGATAGTCCATAGTCTGTGTGTATCTACCGCATTTTGCTTACCCATTCATCTGTTGATGAACATTTGGCATTGTTTCCACCTTCTGGCTATTGTGAATAATGCTGCTGTAAATGTGGGTGTACAAATGTCGGCTCAAGTCTCTGCTTTCAGTTCTCTGGGGTATATACCCAGAGACAGACTTGCTGGATCATATGGTAGGTCTATTTTTAATTTTTTTAGAAACCGCTATACTGTTTTATATAGCAGCTGCATCATTTTACATTCCCACCGACAGTGCCAGAGGTTCCAATTTCTCCGTATCCTTGCCAACACTTATTTTCCCTATGTGTGTGTGTGTGTATACGTATACACACACACACATATATATACATATACATATATATGTATATCATCCTAATAGGTAGGAAGTGGTATCCCATTGTGGTTTTGGATACCCAAAGATTTTTATTTGTTTTGTTTGCTTTGATAGTTCTCTCATTTTCCTTTTTATAAAATATGTTATAGATACACATAAATACCCACCAAGTACTTCACCCCCTCTCTCCAGAGATAATCACTGTCCCCAAATTAGTGTGTATAATGCCCACACATTATAAGCTTTACCATATATATTTGCATCTATTAATAATTTATACTATTTTGTGAGCCACATTTAATTCCGCTTTTGCATCTCTCCCCACAACCACCTTCTATATTTGTTAGTTGTGTAAGAAATACCAGAAGCAGAATCCTGGGTGAAACAAAAAGAGACGATCAAGAATAGACCACAAGCTTTGAGGTTAGGCAGAGAGTTAAACCACAGCTATGCTACTTTCTATTTGGGTGACCTTGGCCAAGTCACTTGGCTTCCCTGAGTTATAGTGTCCTTGCTTATAAACTGAGATGTTTGGAGAACTAACAAATATAATGCACTGTAGTAGTCACAAGGCAAGAACTCAGTAATTGGTAAGAAGGAGGAGGAAGAGAAGAAAGAGGTTAAAATCAATGTTTTTTATTGAGCTCTTGCTTCTACTCAGCTGTCACTCATAATACCCACTGACTATTCTTGCCCACATCTTCACATTGCCACAGGATAGGACAGAACATGTGCAGCAGCATAAGATAAGAAATGTGGCCCCATTTACCCTTTACTAAAACATGATTTAAGTGATAAGGAGTGAGGGTCCCTCTTGTACCTCCCCTCCCCCTGCCCAGAGGGCAATGGAGACTGGAAGAAAGTGAGGAAGGAAGGAGGGAAGCCTAAACTGTTCTGCCAAGTCACCCTACTTGGGGGAGGACATTCAGCTCAGGCCCTGAGCCTGGCTGCAGAAACTGTAATCCAATACCTTAATCCATTTCTTCTTCAAAGCGTTGCCCTTTGTGCCAGGTGGACAGAACCCCTGTGATGTCGAGCTGCCTCTGAGAAGCTCTTGCAGTGGGCCACATCTCCCGGCTGGGAAAAGAATACCCAGAGGGGCACCTTTGACCTGGTTATCTGGACAATTGTGGTTGCAGAATGATAGCTTAGAGTCCCTAAAAGATGTTTAGGGAGTTGCACCTAGTCAGTGTTGACAGTGAACATAGCCATTGATCCACTCACCCCAGCGAGTGCTGACTGTGCCAGATGGTGTGTAAGGTTCTTTGGCTACGCAAAGAGGAATCGGACACCGAGAGGAGCCTAGTCTTCAGAGAGATTAGTGCTCTTCGGCCCTTTTGGAAACAGCTTCTGAATTCGCCTCTCCAAGAAGACAGCAGGAACTGGAAGCAGTACGGTGGAAGGGAGAGAGAAAAGAGCTCTAACAAGGACTGGGGCCTGGGGTCTCAGGGATGGGGGTAGGGACTCCACCATCTTCCTTTCCAAAGGCTTGGGCTGAGTTTAGCCTGACATGTCACAGCAGCTGTGCCTCCCCAGAATGAGCTGGGATCACTCAACTACTCCCCGACCCCCACTCCAAGCTGCAGCTTCCTGGGATAAAGCCAACTCCTCACTCCCTCCCCTCCCCTGGCTCGCTCCTGCTGCCAAAGACAGGGGACCTCAAGATACTGAGCTGCTAATTTGTGAGGATTCAGGCCACTAAAGGTGTTAGTACATCAAATAGGCTGTGTCCAGTTCAGCATGAGCAAGTCATTGGTGTGTATTGGTTAAAAACTAAAGCATCTATTTGAGTTAAATTGGTCATTTTATTTTCCAGATAGCTAGGAAGGATCTGATATCTAAGAAAAGATCAAACATTATATGCTATTACTGTCTAGATTTGTTGCATTAACTAAGAAATGGGCATAGTTTTCACCATCATGATTTCCTTCCACCCACTACCAGGATCCATTATGGTCCCCAAAAGCAATTAAACAAGTACAGGTACCTACCATATACCAAACACAATGCTAGGCACTGAGAGAGAATACAGAGCTAAACTCTCATAAAGAGCTTGCCGTCTAGCAGTCAAGACAGACGACTGCCTAGAATGCAAACTAGTCATCAGTAAACTAGAGAAAGGGATAGAATGAGGTAGGATCTGAGGGAGGGAGCAACTAAGTCCACCCAGAGGGAATCAAGAGTGGAGGAGGCGATATTTCGGCAGAATCTAGAAAGTTGATTTTGCAAAAGGGAGCGAGTAAGTAGACAGAACATATAATCGTGAGGAATGCAGGCTATGTGTGGAGACCTCCAAGGAGTTCTAGACAAGCTAAATAAATACAAGTCGAACATTAGAGTGGAAAGAGGTGATGGGGAATGGTAGATTGTGGTCAGATTAGAAAAGGCCTCCAATGTCATAACTTTATCTTGAGAGTCATCAGGAGAATCCTTAGAGGTTTTTAAACAATTGTAAATAATTCCCTTTCTGTAAACGAGTTTATTTTAGCCTGTTTCTCCTTCAGGAATACTAAGACTTTGAGAAAAATGAGAGAGGCACTTTAGCGCACTTTAGCAGGACGCTGTCTTGCCTTGGGTGGGCCAGCACTATCTGCAAGCCCTCCTCCTCAGTGGAGAAATTAGAGAAACTTTGATGAGAAGAAATGAGGACCTCACTTAGGATCCTAATAGGATGAAGAACTGCTATCAGGGACACGTCAGAGATCTCACCAAACCTCACCCCACAACCAATCACAGACCCTAAGGAAGACGATTGCCCGGAGGCTTCCCTCACTGTCAAAATATTTAGAAGAAGCATATTGGAATCATGCACAAACAATAGGACGGCCTAAGAAGTAAACGTTCATACTGTTGAAGAAGCCTGAGCCATAAACATTTAGTCTCCAACGTAGCTGCTTATCCTCCTGGGCCAGGGCCTGAAAGGAAAGCAGAGTTCTATAAAATGTGATCTGCCAGGATTTTTTTACCCCGTGGCATGATAATTACGATGCTTTTTACTACATTTAAAGGCTCATCTGCGGTGACTCAAATCCTTGAGGAGGTGAGGGAGGCAGCTTTGCATTTTTCTCAATGTATTTTGCTTGAACCGCCACGGTAATTCACTTTTGAAACAATGCAAAGTGAAAATGAGGTTGGAACCACAACCTTGCCTCATTACCGGCCCGCCCCCTCCCTACCACCTCCAGGCACTTCAAGGGCCCTTCTCCCAGCATTTTAGGGATTATCTGTGCGAGTTTAATCAAGCTTTACATTAACTAGTTAACATGGTTAAGCCTTTGCGTGAGGAAAGAAACACTTGTCTGAAATTGTAGTGTACTGGATTCATTTTGCAGGGAGGAGAACAAGGGACTGGACTTGGCTCTAAACTTATACATTCTCTCGACCATGGATGGAAAAAAAATTCTACTTTATATGTATACAAATAATTTATAAAACTAATTTTTTTCTAAAACCCTGTAAATCAGGAATCACACCTTAGAAAAATCTTGTGTTGAAATATGAGTATATCCACCGCTCATGCCGGTGAAGAACTGGCCACTGTTTTATTTACTCTTATTTGTATTTTAACTAAGGCATTTACTTATAATCTTAATTTACTATGCCAGAGAAAAGACTGGAAGATTGTTGTGGTAGATGCGGGATGCTTGATGGGTTAGGAACCCCTTTTATTTTTATGTATTTTTAAAATTTATTTCATACAGGATCAACATCCTTTGTTTATTGTGAAAATGACATTTTTTTCTTTATAGAAACTAGTGAAATTTGTTTCATCTATGGAATCCCTTTTAGAAATTTAAGGAAGTTGTTTGTATAACTTTGAAGCCTCTCTTTCATTTTCTGTAGGTATGTGTTGTGAATTATCGTAATAAAATGCCACGATTTTTTTTTCTTAATTGAGGGCTTTTTTTTTTTTTTTTTTTAATGAAGCTGGGTAAAGTCACTAAGGTGAAACCTTAGATATAAGAAAAATAAAAACAGTTGGGGGTTTCAGAGACATTGTTTGTCTTGAAAGTGATGTGAAGAAGCTTGATCAAAAGCCTCGTTTTACTACAGTCATGCTCCATTATGGAGGGTGGGACGGCGGGCCCTGTGGGGGAGGGGAAGATGAAATGAACCCTCGCCCTGACCTGACCAGGTTGCCTGAAGTAAGTCTGCTTAGGGTGCCGGTACTGATGACCTCTGAAGTAACTCAAATATGGATTCGGACCAAGAGAATAGTAATAGACCAAGAAGATCAGGAAGTCCTCTGGGCCCACGGCTCTGAGCTAAATAGCCTTGCCTTGCCTCCTGAGATTGAGTCAAAGAGTATGGCCTTGGGGAGCTTCCTCACCTCCCTGGGCCTTGATTTCCCTATCTATAAAATGGAGAGATAGTTGCCCCTACTCCAGAAGCTCCTCCTGTGAGATGTAGATAAGATAATGTTTGTAAGGCAGGTGGTAAATTGCCAGCACGTGTTAAACTTGTATTCTTGCTTCTAAGACTGGCAACTGGGAGAGAAAGCCTTCTTTGTACACCTCTAGGGACCCTGTCCTCCAAACCCTCAACTTTGGAGACTTGCTTCCAGTACCCATCCCCCACTCCAAACTCATTCTAGGCTGCAGCAGAGTTTTGATCAAGCATGAGATTGCTTCTTGGTACATTTTAGTTTTATTTTGCTTCTCAGTCCCGTGGTGAATTTTGATGTGGGTATTGCGTTATTTTTAAAGCCACCTGACTTTTCTGTAGATGCCTGAGATGGGAGATTAAAGTTTCATGAAACAGTGTCTGTCACATACTTATATACGTGCACACAAACGCTGGCCCCTGCACACAAAAGCGCCTCAGATGGGCTGCTCCCTTACTGTACCATCTTACATAGGCGCTGAATCATTTAACTAAACCGGAAACAAAGATTATCTAAGAAAAAGAGTTGGCCCTACCCCACAGTCTGGTGCTGGCTTCAAAATTCTTTTCAACATGTAGAACTTTCAATATCATTTCCAGCTTTACTAAGGTCTGATAGTTATTTGGGGGCAAGTTATTTCTTACAAATTCATGGATTTTAAACTTTCATTGATTTTCCCTAAAATACAAAAATAATGATTGTGCACGCTCTTTCTTAAAAGCAGATTTATATAAAGATAACATCGAGAGTGAGTTTCTCTCCCCTCCTCACCCCACCCACTCATCTCATTCTTTAGTGAAAATTGTTACAATGAATAATTCATAAACATATTTTTAGGAATTTTCCCATACACGTAAAATAATCCCTGCAGAGAGATGAAAGACAAGGGTTCTAGGAACTGAATGGCCTAGATTTCAATCAGAATCAAGATTGTTTTTGTTTTTTAATAGGGGCTGTCGTCAAATATTAGGACCTACAATTGCCAAATTAATATGGTTTCCAAGTTTTCTTTCAAGTATTTCTAAACTCAAGTCTAAATTCGAGTTGGATTTCAAACTGCTTAAGACCCTCAATGGCACACCATGCAAGGCCCTTGTCTTCCAGCCTCTAGTCCTCAAGCCCCAACACTTGGCAGTGCCAACTTGTCTCCAGGATTTGGATTATGTAGCCAGTCCCCTCCACTGCCCAAAATGTGATCCAGCCAATGTCCCCTCCTCACCCCTCCAGTCTGTGCCTTCCTATTCGTCTTTCAGAACCCAACACTGGCATCGAATTTCCTGAGGAGGCTTCTAGGATCCCCCACCCCATCCCCACATTCCTATGCTTCATCATGGCCATTGACATCCTGAATTATAATGTTTGATTTATTTTCCCCTTTTTTCCCAATAGTCTTTGAGCTCCTCAAGAGAAGGGACTGGGTCTATTCCTTAGCAAGCAGAGTATCTGGAATTGGGGTACATGCCTGGCGAATAGAAGGATGAGTGAGACTGATGGATGACAGTAGGTGATCACAATGAATCATTTCCAAGTCTGCACTGACAGTTGGATGGTGAGGAGACAGGGTTAGGGACTAGGAAAAAATTCAAAGATGGGAGAATGTGACATTCAGTGGATTCAGTAGTAGCTGGAACCTGTTAATGACCCCAACCACTTGAGATGGGAGTGGTTTTCACTTTATTTTTCACTCCATTGAACTCCTATCACCTTGTTATCTTGAGTCTTTGAGGGGATAAGGAAGACTAGACTATATTATCTCAATAAACATCTATCTGAGGCAGCAGGATGAGAGGATGTGGGGGAAATGTGAGCCTAGGTCGAGATGGGTATTTATGTGTTTGGGGTGGGGTAGGGTTGGGGAGGCTATGTGCAAATTCCTCATGGCAAGTAACTAAGGAGAACTGTCTCCAGAAGCCTTTATGGCCCAGGTGACAAAGAGGAGGGCAGAAGAGCAACAGCGTGTGTGTGGAGGAGGCATAGGGAGTGTGTGTGTGTGCATGGGTATGTCCGTATTTACTATTCCTGTATGTGTTGCAGTGGAGGAAGGTATGCTGCTCACCAAATACATCAGTATCTGCACAAGTGGGTGCTTCTGTGACTCCATAAGAATGAGTGGGGGGAGGTGGGAAGTAGGTCCTAGAGCACCTAGAGTTTACATTTCTATTAATTTGGTGACAGTTGTCTTTTCACAGAACAACCCCTCCATCATTTGGGAGAACCCTTCCCCATGCTAGCAATACTGTAACTGCATCGTTCCATTCATTTCCCTTCTGAAACACTGGGTCACATAGTCCGCAACTCAGAACCAAGTTCTGTTTGATTATTAAATTTATTTAGAATTTGTGTGTGTGCGTGCACACGCGTACAGTGGCTGCCAAGAGAGGCACTTCAAAAAGATTTGCTTTCCAGAGGAAAACCTTGAGTTCATCCTAGCCCCCGACTCTAGCCGATGAAACACCCACGTGGAACTAGGAGAGCTGAGGGCAAAGCCTGTGCAGAGGCAGCTTGTGCAAGCTCGGGAAGGGCAGATGCTCAGCCTGCTGGCGTCTCCCCCACCCACCCCCAGGCCCCCCACATCAGGGCAGGCTAAACATGAGGAGGCTTCTGTCTCCAGGGCTGGAAGAGAGGCGCCCTCGTTAAAACTCAGATAAACAGTTTATCAGGAGATGAATGAGCCACCGGGCTCCAGAGTCGTCTCCCCTTGCCCAGCATGGAGCCGGGTGGGGAGGGGGCCGCAGGCAGAGTGGGAGCCAGACTGGGGAAGAGACAGGGCTTTGGAAGCTGGTCCTAGCACTTCTCCTTTGGCCTTTAGCTTTGTCTCTATTCTTGGAAATGCATTTCACATTTTTTAAACCCATTTTCCCACCCTAGCCTCAGATTTGGAGTCATCTCCCTCCTCTTCTCCTTTCTTTCTCTCCTCCTATCTCTCCATAATCCTTAGGCTAGTTAGAACTGTTCTAACTAGAATCCCATCGCCAATTGTACACACAAAAAATTGGAATGCATTATGAAGCTGAACTGGCCTCAGCCTGGCCTTGAATCCTGAACTGGCCAGGGTCCCCCACCGCACCCTCAACACGCCGTAGGGAGTCCACCATGCTCCAACCTTGGAAGACACCTTCACACCCCCATCCTCCCACCAGTCAGGAGAGGAAAGAGACAAGCCTCGTGGCTGATTTTTTTTCTCAGTTTGCTAAGTTAGGTCAAGTCCAAACATGCCATTTTGGGTCTCACTAAGAAAAAGTCCATCAAATTCGACACTTATGGGACCCAAGAGACAGTCAGAATCAGAGGGTGACGATTTTCATATGCCTGGGATGCTGTCGGGCCTAAAAGATAGCAGCTGTCATGTCTTCTCCATTGTGGTGCCTCATGGTCCTCTGACTTCTCAGTGTCAGGGGAGCCCCAGAGAGGTCAAGTGACTCACCCAAGGTCACACAGCTAGTAGGCTGCAGGTTTTCCAACATCAAGCCCCATGTCCTTCGCACATCACCCACAGTGGCCTCAGGTTTATTGTATTTCCAGGGCCAAAAAAGCAAGGAGGCCGTTGAACTGTTCTGAAATTATTTTTAGAATCAGCTGCAAGTAGGGGGGAAAAATGCATAAGATTATCCCCAGGGTCCTCTGGCTTTGATCCGGAGTTGCTGAAGCAGTCGTTCAGAGGAGTAGAGGAGTGCTTCTGTTTTCCTTGCCCAGAGCATTTTGCAAGGACAGAAATCCTGGGATACAGATAGCCAAGAATGGACCAATACTCCACTCGTTCACTAGACTCTTCCTATGCAGGCTGCCAAGGCCCAAGTCCTTATCCAGTCTCCATTAGAATGCAAACACCCCCCACGGCGAAGGCTGATCAGAAAGCGGAGCTGATAGCCATCCTTCCCTTGACCCGTCTCCCACCACACAGCTTCCTTTTGAAGACATACAACCCTCTTTGTCCTACTCATCAAGCACCCTCTTCAATAGAGTCGCAGCACTGAAATAGGTCTGCTGTTGAGTCCCCAAGAAATTCCAGTGCCCTCTCCCCCAAATGCCTGATGGCCAGCAGCAGTGGAGAATAGCTCAGTTGCACATGCTGAGTGGACAGAAAGCAGGCCCAAAGGTGTTGGAGTTGATTTCAATAGCATTCCAGCCCCTTCAAGTCTCTCTGATTCACACCTGAGGTGGTTGACCAATTGAGGGCAGTGGGGTTCCTCGAAGAACGAACGTTTGTCTAAAGGCTATTGCCCGTTACGCGCTTTGCCGGGGTACCGTGCTAAGCTAGACATTGCCTGCCTCCTTTATATAGCACGGTTCTGAGAGGTATGCGTTATCCCCATTTTACAGATGAGGAAATGGAAGTTTGAAGTTGTGATGCCTGTGTTAAGAAGGCAACTCAGCTGGCGAGTGGCAGGGTCACAATTCCAGCCAAGATCCACCTGGTCCAGAGGTCGTCTTTGTGTTGAGTTTCCCTGTTTATGTCACTTTCTCCTCCATTCCCCACACCCCAGATCTTCTGATTATCTTTGATGTAGTGTGCTTCCCCTCTTCATGCAGACTCAAATGGTATGTCTTACATCACCTGATCTCCCTACTCAAAGAAATATGCCTTTTCTCTTCATCGAGGTCAAGTAAAACTTAGCTCCATTAGTATTAGTATTAGTATTAGTACTAGTACGAGTACTAGTACTAGTATTAGCATTAGTACTGCTTCGTCTCTGCTAACAGCAGCCTTAGATTCATTCAGTACCTAACTGAGTGGGGAACTGACTGCAGGTTCCCCAAGTGGGCCATTTCAGAACTCCACAGTGAAGCAGGCTAAGTATAGTTTGAAAACAGTAGAGCTTGTATTATAATTCTTTTAACTTTGGAGGGAGGTCATCATAATGTATTATAAAATTCTGAACAACATTCAAAGCATAGCATAAAACTAATATTTGTCAAAAGTGGACGTGGGTTTTTAAAAGGTTGTGAAACATTGTTCTACACTATTATGGGAATTTACAGGTTTATTTTTATGCTCTTTTAATATTTTCTTCATATGCTTGTCATATCCCCCTTAACTGAACTACAGAAGTCTTAGAGGGTGGTGATCGACGGTGAGTTCTTTCTCCTTTGTGTTTTTCCCCCATGATCTTCATCCAGTGGACACTCTATAAACAGGTTCTCCAATCTATTGTCTAACATGGTTTGTTTTTCATTCCCGAGGGAACATTTTTGCTGCTCAGTCAAATCTACCCAGCCTAGATAAAGGGCTGAAGGATCTTGGTTGGTTTTCAAACAAAAACAGGTGATCTGAAGGAGAAGAGAGGAGATTGATGGAACAGAGAATAGCACAATAAAGTGTCACTAATTGGAACGTGCCAACTCAGGAGGGCTGGGCTAGAATTTAGCCTTTGAACTTTTCACTGAAAAATTATTTTCTTAGTTAATCCACAGCAGTGATAAAATTGCTCTAGAATATTTAATCTTCCTAAGAAAATAAACTAGTGCCAAGCCCCCTAAAGCACATCAAAAAGAAAGAAGTATTGTTTAAGAGCCTACTATGTGCCAGGTTGCTGTCACACATTATTTCAGGAGCAACTCAATTCAAACTATCAATGGGTTGTTCTTATTTTCATCAAAGCAAGATTTCCTTTCAGGCAGTACCTTGATAGTCTAATTCTAGATACTGTCTAGGCTTAGAAGTAAAGAAAATGTTTTCAGCTGAAACTGGCCAAATCTCCCAACTGCCAAGGTTTTGCAGAAAGATTGTGTGGTGAAACATGTTTTCTTCCTTAGACAGATGATAAACTTCCCGGGGGTGGGAGAGAAGCACAGGTTGAAAGGGAAAACCAGATATTTGGAGAAAGAAAGTGGAGTGATTTAGGCTGTCACAATGAGATCTCCTAACTTTGCTCCACGGTATGCTGGTGAATACTTGAGTCATTCACTTCAAGTCTCTCTTTTCCAGCTTTTTTCAGACTCCAATCATCCACTACAAAGGAAACTGAGTTTGAGTTTTGAAGCTTAGAGTCAGTTCTTCATCCAAGAGAAAATTAACAAGAAGTGTCATTTCAATATCCATCTCCTATAAGAGGAAAACTACTTCTGGAAGAGAAAACATCAGGCAGGTTTATTTCGAATCATAGAAAGCCAGGACTGGAAGAGTAATGTAGTTATGTCACCAATGCAGAAAATAAGGCATGTGGTGCCACAAAAGTGACTTGTGCAAGGTTAACATAGTTTGGTCAGGA
>NW_011888885.1:576949-615656 GCF_000151845.1 Pteropus vampyrus | reverse complement strand
GGGGGGTGGGTGGTGGGGGAGAGAGAAAATTGCGCGGAGACCTGCCAAGCGCCACCGCCGCCGCCACCGCCGCCGCCGCCGCCGCCGCCGCCGCCTGTGAGCTCCGGCGGGCAGCCGGACTGTCGGCTTCCCGGGGCATCTGGGTCCGGCGGGGCACAGCCCTGGGCGCTGCTGAAGCCGCCGCCGCCGCCTCCTCGGCGAGTGCAGGAGGCTTCCCCTGGAGCCTGTGCCGCTCCAGCTCCTCGGGGGTGGAGAAGTGGGGGGTGGGGTTGTTGTTGGGGGGGAAGAAGGGGGAGGGGGCAACGCCGAGAGAGTCAGTGGTTTCCATGGTGATGGAGCTGAAAGTGCAGGAAATTTAAAGGCTTGGACCCTGCGAGACAGACAAACCGGTGCCAACGTGCGCGGACGCCGCCGCCGCCGCCGCCGCTGGAGTCCGCCGGGCAGAGCCGGCCGCGGAGCCCCGAGCAGGCGGAGGGAAGTGCCCCTAGGACCGGCTCGGCCAGCAGCGCTGCACAGAGCGGCGGACGAGGAGCAGCGAGAGGAGGAGGAGGGGAGAGCGGCTCGTCCACGCGCCCTGCACTGCCGCCGGCCGGGGAAGGCAGCGAGGAGCCGGCGCCCCCCGCGCTCGCGTTCGCCCTGGAGTAATTTCGGATGCCCAGCCGCGGCCGTCTTCCCGAATAGACCCAGGAGAGGAGTTGCGGCCAACTTGTGTGCCTTTTCTCCACCTCGGTGGGAGCCGGCGCTGTGCGAAGGGCTCTCCGGGCGACTCATGCTGCCGGCCCTGCGCCTGCCCAGCTTCGGGTGAGCGGCAGCCGGAGAGACGGGGGAGCGCAGCGGCGCCGCGGGCTCGGCGTGCTCTCCTCCGGGGACGCGGGACGAAGCAGCAGCCCCGGGCGCGCGCCGGAGGCATGGAGCGCTGCCCCAGCCTAGGGGTCACCCTCTACGCCCTGGTGGTGGTCCTGGGGCTGCGAGCGGCACCCGCCGGCGGCCAGCACTATCTCCACATCCGCCCGGCTCCCAGCGACAACTTGCCCCTGGTGGACCTCATCGAACACCCGGACCCTATCTTTGACCCCAAGGAGAAGGATCTGAACGAGACGCTGCTGCGCTCGCTACTCGGGGGCCACTACGACCCGGGCTTCATGGCAACCTCGCCCCCCGAGGACCGGCCCGGCGGAGGCGCGGGGGCGGCCGGGGGCGCCGAGGACCTGGCGGAGCTGGACCAGCTGCTGCGGCAGCGGCCGTCGGGGGCCATGCCGAGCGAGATCAAAGGGCTGGAGTTCTCCGAGGGCTTGGCCCCGGGCAAGAAGCAGCGCCTGAGCAAGAAGCTGAGGAGGAAGTTACAGATGTGGCTGTGGTCGCAGACCTTCTGCCCGGTGCTGTACGCGTGGAACGACCTGGGCAGCCGCTTTTGGCCGCGCTATGTAAAGGTGGGCAGCTGCTTCAGTAAGCGCTCGTGCTCCGTGCCCGAGGGCATGGTGTGCAAGCCGTCCAAGTCTGTGCACCTCACGGTGCTGCGGTGGCGCTGTCAGCGGCGCGGGGGCCAGCGCTGCGGCTGGATTCCCATCCAGTACCCCATCATTTCCGAGTGCAAGTGCTCGTGCTAGAACTCGGAGGCCCCTGCCCGCACCGGGACACTTGATCGATCCCCCACCGACGCCCCCCGCACCGTCTCTAACCAGTTCCACCACCCTCTCCCGAGGAGATTCAATGAACTTTTTTTTTTTTTTTTTTTTTTTGGCTACAGAGACCTAGCTTTCTGGTTCATGTAATGCACTGTTTAACTGTGTAGGAATGTATATGTGTGTGTATATACGGTCCCAGTTTTAATTTACTTATTAAAAGGTCAGTATTATACGTTAAAAGTTACCGGCTTCTACTGTATTTTTAAAAAAAAAATAAGCAAAAGGAAAAAAAAGAACAGAGAAAAGAGAAACTTATCCTGGTTGTTGCTAATAATGTTAACCTGCTATTTATATTCCAGTGCCCTTCGCATGGCGAAGCAGGGGGGGGAAAGTTATTTTTTCTTAAAATACAAAGAGAGGGAAGAACTTTTGTAGAAGGACTTTTAAAAAGCTATTTTCCATTCTTCGGAAAGTGTTTTGGTTTTCCTTGGACCTCGAAGAAGCTATAGAGTTCAATGTTATTTTACAGTTATTGTAAATATAGAGAACAAATGGAATGACTAATCATTGTAAATTAAGAGTATCTGCTATTTATTCTTTATAATATCCCGTGTAGTAAATGAGAAAGAAGTGCAGAGCAGGATTAAAGAAAACCACTAAAATCGACTGCGCTCGACACTGCGATTCTCTGTGTTGGTGATTGATGGGGGAGTGTTGCGGGGGGGGGGGGGCAGCGGAGGGGGGGTGTCCCGCTGTGCTTACTACGCCTGTTGGGAGAAGGGGCTCATCCCCTCTTCTGGTGCGATAGAGGTGACCACTCAGTTTTTCGTGGTGTGCGTGTGGAGGGGGGTATTCTCAAACTCCTCACTTGAGCATCACGTGGCCTCCGCCCAGTCTCCCAGATTTTTCTCCTTATGTCACCAAAGCTCGGCCCGTCGTGACCTCGACACCCAGCCGGCCCCCTGGAGCTGACCCCAGGCTGGGCCGAGGGGCGGGGGGGAGGGTGGGCGGCCGCTTTGTCCTGCCTGACAGGCCCTTCACAATGAGGACACGTGTCTTTCACACCTACCCTAGGGGCGGAGTGCCGCTGAAACTTGACCCCCGAGGAATGGGGGGAGATCTGAGCGCGCCCACCCAGATCCTGCCACCCCTCCCGCCTCGCATCCCTACCTCAATATCCAGCCCGTGTTAACCCTTTGCAGGCCCGGAAGCTACAGCGGTACGAACTGAGGCGATCCCTTAGAATCAACATTCACAGCCTCCGGGATCTTACCGGTCTGAGCTCCCGAAATCCCAGGCCTTCAGCAGGAATGGCGGGGGATAGCTGGGAGATTTGACACTCACTTCCCTCCTCCCCCAGGACCTAAGGAGGACTCTGGGGGTCTGGGTTTCGGAAGGGTCCGAATTTGGTTGAAAAACGCCACCACTAGGACCTTCCGTTGGGAACGGGGTGCGCCTCAACCCCCTCCCACCCCTGCACTGGACACTTACTTGGGGGTGGGGAAAAAGAAATTAAATTCCAGATTTTTGAGCTTTGGGGTTAGACTGGGGCAAAAGACGTGTTATCCCTTAAAGAGACGTGCAAATCATCACCCCCACCCACCCCTTAGAAAGCCAACTTCTTAGGGCGGGCGCTCGACTCGCGTGCGTCCCTCCGCCTCAGTCCGCGGTGGCGCCCATCCGCGCGGCTCCACGTGGGCCCGCTTCCTGACACTGCTCAGCGCTCCCTTTATTTATCTTGGACTCCAAAGTCGCTCTCCTTTGCTACCTCCCCACCCCCTGCCACCTCCCCGCGCCTCCCTCCTGGCGTCCCTCCCCCTACCCCCGCCCCAGTCCGGAGTCCCGGCGAATCTATGCTAATTATTTCAAACCTGCGCCGGGTCCCCAACGCAGTCTCAATGCCCCCGGCCCCGCCCGCCCTGTCCCTCCAGCCGGGCGCTTTCTTCCCTCCCGACGCAGCCTCGGTGGCTCCTCATTTCAATAGCCTGGCCCGGGAGCCGGAGCCCCCTCCCCGGCGCTGCCTCCGTCAGCCGTGGGACAGACGTTAGGGTATTCATTAACTGAGAGCCGAGGAATAACGGCATTATTCCCCCCAGAGAGGGCACCCTGCCCCCGCGACTATCTGAGGCTTCATTGTAAAAGGATTAAAAGTTAAAGACCTCCATCTTATGATTCTTTCATTTAATCTTCCTGGCGCCTGGGAGACATGCTCGATGGATGATGGCTTTTAAAATATTCCTAATGTCGGCTACCTTAAGACTCCAAGCCGGGCAAACAAACGTAATTTATTTCCAGAAGAAAGGGGATATTGAGATGTTTAAGTTTATGAACCGCCGTCCCCATGTATATTTGTTAAGGTCTGACAAATACCCAAATAACGTTAAAATCAGCCATTCATCACTTATGAATTTATGCAAAACTTTCTGTGCCCCGGGCCAATATTTTTTTAGACAGAGTTTCACTTGCGAGGGGCGGAGGTGGTGGGGAGAGGAGAAGGGGAGGGGGTGGGGGGGCGAAAGCAAGAATTTTCATGCCTGGTAAACACGCGAATTATGCGAAGAGAGTTATTCCCAGCTGGGCAAACTCAGAGAGCGCGCGGAGGCCAGCGCCCCCACCCCCATGTTGGCAATGTCATTGGATTACAATGCGAGGTCTTCCCCTCCGCGACGCCCCCTCCTCCCTCCGCCCTCCTGCTCGCCCTCCTGCGCCCCTCCTCCCTACCCCTGCCCACTTGGAAAACCCGCTCGCAGCCGGCCAGCTTCTCGGCTTTCAGAGCCTGAGCCGGTGTGAGCTAGGAGGACAGGGCTGCAGAAGTGACCTGCAATAGACAGACCACCGGACGGACAGACTCAAAGGGCAGGCCCGGAGCCGGTCCGGACGCGGAGAGTGGATCCAGTAGGAATCGGGCAGTCCTAGTAAAGAGCAAAGGAAGTGCTGGCTCCTGGAACGCTGTGACTAACGCACAGGCTGTTACGTCTCCATTATTATTAATGTTGATAATACTAATAATAGCATCAACGTGGAAAGGAGTACAGAGCTCTGGGCAGAGAGGCAAGAAAACTGTCCTCTGCGGTCACTAGTGCCTATCTCCTGTAAGGAGGAAAATGGATCTTGGTGTCTTCTGAGGCTTTGACAGCCTGTGCCTATGAATTTATGCAGCTGCTGGGGACCATGCCTCCCCAGAATGGAGATTTATAACTATTACTGATACAGACACGTGAATTTTTTCAAAATCCTGGAAGAGAATGGCAAAGTTTCAGTCACCCCAGCTCTCCTGCCATGATTGCAAGAATTCACTCATCCACCCTGTTTTCAGCTCTTCCTTTTATTCCTTCCTTCTGTTCTTCCAACACTCCTCACACTCCATGCACAAGCATACTGAGGCCAAATGTCCATGGAAAGCCAGCCCCTCAAGGGAGGAGGGGGGGGGTCTGGGAATGGGATCTGGTTCCCCGTTGAGATGGAGAAGGCCAGCGGTCCATTATCAGTCTTGCTTGTGAGACTCCTGGGGAAGGGGGGTTGAAGTTTGGTGGCAGCTGCAGGAGGAAGCTGGCTGTGTATTAAGAGCTCTTAGCTGTGCTGGATGGGGACAGCAGGGGGAGGGCCCAGCCCGTATTGGTATTTTGAAGGGGTGATTCATCCTTTTTCTTTAATGCTCTTGGAATGTCAGAGCTTAGATTCCAATGCACACTGCTCAATTTACAGATGAGAAGACTGAGACCTCGGCAGGGATTAGCTGAAGATCACAAAGATTAATATAGTTAGGATGGGCTAGGAGGTGTTCATTGTGCCTCTTCACTGCTCCCTTTTTTCTTCTTTCTTTGTTCTTTTATTTATTTTTGTATTTAATTATACTATTTGGGTTTTTTTTTGGTGGAGAGTTCTCTCCAAAATTGACATACTAACAATCGATTGTCAAGAAGCTGATCAACCATTCTGTTGTATCTATTTACAAACCAGTTATTAATAATTTGTGATGTGCCGAGCACTGAGCTAGGCCCTTTACACACACACATTCTCATCCAAGGCCTCTAGTTTCCAAATAAGGAAACTGGAGCTCAGAGAATTTAAGCATCTCACTCGAAGCCACACAGTGACACAGTTATGGTTCAAAATCTGAGCTGATGCTAAAGTCCATGCTTCTTCTAAATATCCTTCTTCCCTTCGAGCGCCTGGCCTGAGAGACACAACATGCCACATTATGTGTTGGCAAGTCTCAATTCAAGCTCCATAGGGATTCGTTCCTGATAATCCACACATAATATTTTTGTACACCCTGTTATATGCCAGGATCCCTCTCTCTCACTTCTGCCTGCTCTGCCCCAAAGAGTTTATAATGCAATAGAAGAGATAAGAAATGAAGAACAGGGTGATGAAAGAGGAGATAAACAAACCATCAAATAAACCTGGGCCAGAAAGAGGAGGGCTTACTTTTGGATTTGGCAGCCAGAGAAGGCCTTTGACTAAAGTCTCAAAGGACAAGCTGAATGTCAACCTACTGAAGTGGGCATTTAGATGAAGAAAATGGTGTATATAAGTAAAGACATGATGTTGGAAAAGAATTTGCGTGTTTGGGAAACATCTCAAACTTTAGTGTACGACGGATCTATGCTGAATGAGAGCAGGCAATAAAGTCTGAAAAGCAGGCTGAAACCAAATTATGGGTGACCTTGAATATCAACTAAGGACACTACATTTTATATCTCAGGCAATGGGAGCCATTGGGAGCTCTCTAATGGAGCAGGAACACCATTAGAGCACTACTACAAAGAAATCATTCATTCCATAGTTTTTGAGCAATGTTCTGTTTATCAATTGGTGTGTAACAAGCTACATCAAGACTAACAATCTTAAAACAACTGTTTTATTTTGCCCATGATTCTGTGGGTCAGGAATGTGGGAAAGGCTCACCTGAGAAGTTCATCTCTGATGCTCATGATGTCAGCTGAGGGCTGGAGGATCCACTTCCAAATGGTTTCTAGCCATTTTAAGAGCCCAGCTGACCTGTTTGCTGACTAGAGCCCCTACAAGTTGCTTCTTCATGTGGCTTGGGTTTTCTCACAGCCTGGTGGCTTCGAATAGCTGGACTTCCTACATGACAGCTCATGGCTCTGAGAGAAGGTGTTCCAGAGACCTGGATGGAAGCTGCAAGGCTTCTTATTGCTTCAAAAGTCCCATAACATTGTCTCTGCTGTATCTGTTGATTAAGCAAGTGTCTAAGAGCAGCCAAGATCCAAAGGGAGGGAATAAGACATCGCCTCTCAATGGGAGCAGTAGCAAAGAATCAGGGGTCATCTTTAATCTACCACAAGCACTTTCTATAGGCCGGACTCTATATTGTATGCCCAGGACACAAAAATTAGAAGATACTGGCTTTTTCAGTTTAAGTTTGGTGCCAGTATCCAGGATGGATTAGAAATGAGATAGTGGCTGCTAGGAGTTTAGGTAAGAAGGACCTTGCCATGATCCAGAAAGAGTCAGTAAGAGTCAATACTTGAGGAGCATCAATGCCAATGGACAAAAAGATCAGTTGCCAGAAGACTGGAGAGGACTTGGTGACCGATTGGATGTGGGGGCTGAAGGAGAGATCAAAAAGGCCCCTGATGTTTCAGGCTTGCAAGGGACTATGCACAGACAAGGAATCTCAGATGAAAAAGCTTCCTTTACCACCTGCCAATCCTTCCAGAGATACACACGCACACGTATGTACGCATGCATGCACGCAGGCACGCACATGGAGGTTTCAGGCTTGTCCAGAAGAGGGAGGAATCTGAGAAGCCTGGAGAATATTACAGTTTATAATTGGGATGGATGGATGGATAGATGGATGGATGGATGGATGGATGGATGGATGGATGGATGGATGGATGGATGGTAGAGACAGCAAAAAAAGGAGGGCAAGGATAAACAAGCACTCTGAGTTTGAGTAGCAGTAAGATTTTCCCCAGAAAACCAGAAGAGTCCTATTGGGACCAATGTATTTACACTAGGGATGGTATGAAGACAGGAGTGCAAGGAATCCTGGACAAGGCCGAAGGGCAAAGAAAGGTACTGACATTGCCTGGGTGATGCTACCAGCCTGATACTTCATATTGGTGATCTCACTTTAAAATGAGGAGCATCATCACCGTTATACAGATGAGGAAAATGAGACTCGGAGAGGTTAAGTGACTGGCCCAAGGACGCACATTTGGTAAGTAGAAGTACCTGGATTCAAATCCAGGCCCATGTGATGTCAAAGTCACATCGGATTTCCTCCATAAACGCTTTTCCTAGATAAAATGAAATGTCTCCCTTCTCTGTGCTCCTTCATCACACTAAGCCCTTTCGCGCTTTCTTAAGGGAGGGGATTCTTAACCTGTTGTGCTTAAAAGAGGGGTGTCGAGGTTAGCTCTGCAGAGTGTGTGTAAAATGTATTTGCATGTGTTTTTTTCTGGGAAGAGAGTATGCCATTTTCTCCAGATTCTAAGGTCTGTAACGTAAAGGTTAAACCCTGTCCTGGCTGTGAGAATTTTTAAGTGTAACTTAAATACAATTTAAGAATAAAAAATAGAATTTTTTATTGTAACGCATTTGTTAAGTCTTCACAGCATATAGTACAATGCATGTAGTATAATGCTTGACATGGTAACTATTCAAGCATTGGAGGTGCTTGAAAGTCCACAGGGAGCCATCGTAGGTTCTTGGGGAAGAGATGAGGTAGGAGAATTCTTCTAGATTATATCTGTGTAAAAAAAAAAAAAGATTAAAAAAGGTAAAACTGCAGGCTGGAAGGCCACATAAGAGACTGAAACTGTCATCCAGTTCTGAAGAACAGTGCAATTGAGAGAAGGTTGAGAAAAGGACACTACTGATATTTTAAAGGAAAACAGAAGTTGGATCCAGTCTGCATTTTTATATAAAGCAATAATTTGCTAGAGCTGAGAAGAAGTTGTCCCCTCGAAATCAAATATTCTTCTTTTTTTAATTTTTTGCCACAGTCCCTATCTCTCCTTGTTGCATGCTTCACTCATTATATTACCTATCAGAACTCTTGTAGGCATTTGCAGTTGGGATCCTGGATTAGATATTAGCAGGTGACTGAAAGCAAACAGCAAACGATGATTCCTTGAAATGAGAAAAAAAGAAAGTCCTGAAGGAAATCATATACGGAATTTTGGAAGGGGATCCATATTTCGAAGGAAAGATGATAGAATCACAACATTTTTAACTGGGATGACTTTAAAGTTCTTCACCCCTTAATGTGACCTAAGAAAGTAAGGTCTGTCAAGGCCAATTGATTTGTCTCAGTTCTAGCTACTTTGGAACAGAACTGGCACCAAAATAACATCTCCAGATTTTCAGTTCAACCTTCCCTTTGCAGTTGCTATAAGCGGTGTTAGAATGTTAAAAGCACTTTCGTGAACATAATTTTACATGTAATGAGACATGAAAACTCCCAAGGGCAGGAAATAGGTTTGTCTTATGTCCCCAGAGACTAGCACAGTGCCTGACCCATAGGAGCACTTAAAAAAATATTGACTGGAAGGATACGTATACCTAAGTTGTTTTACAGATAGGAAAAGTAAAGCTCACAGAAGGAGAATAAAGGACAGATGTCATAGAGTTCATTCCAGATGTTAGAGGCAGGAGTGGCTGGTGCCATTAGTAATGAGAGAGTCAGCTGCTGTATTGCTCTGTGGTTAGCAGTGGGCTCAGGAAACCAACCACACATCCACAGGCTGCTCAGAGAGTCTACGGAATAAGAATAAGGAGGATAATGGTAGTCTGCACCTGCTAAGTGAAAAAGACCCACAGTTACTGGTTTTGACAGCCTCTTCCCAGCCCATGTTGTAAAGGACTTCTGACCGACGTTCAGTTTGTTGAATTAAGGAGGGAAAGTTAGTCAAGCAAGATTAATAATTCTTCCCCCATTTTACAGACGTAGAAACTTGTGGAAACAGAAAGCTTAAGTGACTCGCCCAAGAGCACAGTGCTAATTGATGATGGAGCTAAGGTACAAACAGCACTAGCTCTCTGCTGGGCAGTTGAGGGACGTGGAGGGGTTTAGTGCTCCCTGAGTGTATAATCCCAGCCAGTCTCCTTGATTCCGTGCTTGCCCCAGCTCCAATCCATTCTCCACGCTGTAGTCTGAGTGACCTTAAGACTCACATGTGGTCTTGTCACTCCCCTGCATAAAACTTCTAATGGCTTTCCATGGTTCAGAGGATAAAGGCCAGAATCCTTGCCAGACCGGAGGCCTCTCTCCACCTGCCTGTGGGTTCGAGCCGCACAATTCAGGTTCTTTCACACGGAGCTTCAGGGCCTTTGCACATGCTGTACCTTCAAGCTGGGGCATTTTCTCTGCCACCAAACACCCCTAAATGCCCTTCCATCCTTCAGATCCCACTCCTGAAGTCAGGTCAGGCTCCCTCTGATCCAAGTTTTCTTGGCTCTCAAGACTTTTCTTTACAGGCCGTATCACAGTTTGTAGTTGATATTTATAATTTTCAGTTTTTTTCTGTGCTCTGTCCCTTCCAATGGACTGTCACCTCTCTCCTTGTTGCTCATCATGGTATCCCTGAGCACTGCTACAGTTTGGGGCACATAGACAATATATGTAGAGAGAGACAACTGAATAAACGAAGAAATATTCATTCATCACCTTTTTGGTATCGGCCAAGTTCTATCTGGGGCTCTGATAATGCCAAGAGTTCAGAGTCCAGCCTCTGTTAAACAATGATCCAGGGGAAATTTAAGAATGTACCCAAATATGTGATACAGAGCACAGAGCGAGGGCTGTTCAGATGACCCTAAAGTGACTCTATCAGTTCTGGGGATTACAGTGACTTTCGGGTTACTGACTCTGAAGGTCCCTGTCTGCTTGAGAAGGGGGAGGTGGGGAGATGGCTGAGTTGCCAGATAAACTCTTTTAGCAAATTCTCCATCTAGAGAAGAATTCCCATCAGAAGCTAGATAGCATTGAGCGATTCCATAGAGAAAATTCTGAGAAGACTTTCCATGTGTGGGTGGAAGATTCACCTTTCTCGATATCTGAAATCGTTAAAAATAAGAGAGATTATCTAATCTGCTGGACAGTTAAGACTTGATCTTTCCTACCCAGGGAGCAATAAAATTAAACAATGACTAACTCGTGCCTAATGCTTCATAGTTTAAAACCACTTTCTCATCCATTACCTCTTTCAAACCCACACAAGAGCTCATAGCCAGAATTTTGATTATCATTTTAAAGATAAGATAAGGAAATTGAGGCATGAAGAATAACTTGCTCTGGAGACCAAAACCTTTCTACTGGGAGAGGAGTTTGATATTATAATAGTCTCTGAAAAGAGGGTTTTGTATTTAGTGCCAGTTGTTGTTTTCGGTTTTGTTGTTGTTGTTGTTGTTGTTGTTTAAATTATAGGCCAAAGAATGGATGAGAGTGGGAAAACCAGTGACCAAAGGCAAAGCTGAGAGGGAAAAATAAGTTAAATTAGGATGGAGGGAAATTGGGAAACCAGGGAGTTTGTTTTACTAGAACAAAGGCAGGAATCCAGCCCAGGTAATTAGCCCTAATTTGTTCTAATTCTAGAAATTCTTCATTTCTAGTTCTTGGCCCTTTCCCAGGAATCACCCAGAAATGACTACCTCCCAGAAAGAGTCTTGAGTGGTATCATTCTCATCTTACTTCAGGGGTAGAGACCTGATTATGACAGAGAAAATCACATCCAGGTAGGGCCAAGGGGGTCGACATGCAATGAAATATCAGCGATGGAAAGCTTTAAAGGGTATTCATATACTCAAGATCACCACCATGAAAAATGAGGAAACCAAGGCCCCAAGAGGGGCAATGACCTGGGCAATGTCAAACCTCAAGTTAGAGACTAAGATGAATAGAGAAATTTTGATGGCAGCATAGGGCTTCTGGTAACTAACCTGTGGACTCAAGTGCCTCTCACTCCTAAGGCTGGACAACTTCCCCCAAAAGCCACATTCCAAGGCAGATTGCCCAAGTGTCCAGGTCTCTGCTACTGTTTGCCTTCTTCCCTTCAAAAGCAAGCACCATGGGTAGGCCTCGTGCTTTGTCTCCAGTCCACTCAGATCCCCGGGCACATGTTCAATGTGACTCTTTTGTCTGGCTGGACCCTTAGAGATTGATGGTCCTCAGGATTCTAGTCAGCTCTCTTCTTTTCCTTCCATATCCTTTGCCTGAGAGGAAACTCCAAGACTCCCACAGTGGGAACTATCATTCCTGGATGGTCACCACCCAAATCTTGGCCCCGTGGCCAGATATCTATCCTGAGTTCCACACCTGCAGAGCCAACTGCTTCCTGGACCTCAGCACATTAAACACAAGTTTAAAGTTGAATCCTAACCCTATTCCTTAATGTTCTAATCTGGCTGTTTTCAGTTTTCTCATTCTCGAGTAACGGCCCAACCATTCACCGAGATATGTAGGCCCCCCAAAAATCTCTGCTCCACCTCTTGTGAGCATCTTCTTCTCACTAACAAAGTACCTACCTAGGCCTCCTGAATTATCTCTCAGTCCATCTTCTCATCCCCATCATCACCACGTGCTTTAGCTCAAGCCCTCATCATCTCTTGCCTTGGCCTTTGAATAACCTGATAGTCAGTTTATTCACCTCTAACCTGTCCCATCTTCAACGTTGCCACTTGTGTTGACATTTCCCTAGCATGTACTCCAAACTTCCAGTGTCTTGCCTTTGCTATAGAACCATGACTAACTTCCTTAGCATGGCACCCGAGATACTTCATCATCTATGACCCCACCTTACTTCCACTATAATCTGTCACCATTTTCTGCTCCACCCCACACCACCAGCCACACCAACTTGCTCATGGCTTCCTAAACTTGCCAGCCCTTTGATACTTTTGCTTACACTATTTGCTCTACCTGAAATGCCCCCTGCCTAACCCTTGCCCTCTCTCTCCAAACCTGGATTCCACCTAGGGGAGATCTATTTATACTTTAGGGCCTAGCTTACATGGTACCTCCTTAGCCCTCGGCAAAGATGGAATTAATCAAGCCACACTTTGTCTTCCCACAGCACTGAGAATTAATAATAATAAATAATAGATCTTAACTGCCTATATGTGACAGGAACTGTCCTAGGTACTTTATGTGCATTATATCATTTAAACTCCAACAATAATCTATGTGGTATTACTACTGCTATTTAATAGGTTCAGAGAGGTTTGGTGACTTACCCAATAACTCTTAATTAATTAGTGGCAAAGCCAGGACTCAAAAACAGGATTCAAACTCCAAAACCCAACTCTTTCCAATCTTGTGTGCTACATCTCATCACATTAGCTTAACTTTGTGTAGACTTGCGCTAAATTCGCATGGACCCATATCTGGTCATGTCTGGATTTCAAAGCCCTTTGAAGGCAACTACTGTTTTTGATTCTGATTTCCAGCCATATCATCCAAAATAGTGACTAATATATAGCAGGTATTTAATAAATGTGTGGTAAATGAGTAACTGAGCGACTGGGTATGAGGAAGGGTTTCAGTTTTTTTCTTTTCAAGCCAAATACAAAAAAAAAAAAAAAGTTGATTTGTTTAATGAACATCAGTTAATTCCAACTTCAACTTCAGGAGACCTTTTGAAGACAGGTAATGTGGGGTTGTTAAAAGCATAGACTTTGAAGTTGAACCCAAGCTCTTTACTCTACCCAATCCCAGCTCTGTGATTGATAATATTAATGTCTTTCTAAGCTCTAAAACTCTGAGCAAACACAAGTCACTGTTAATAATATGGGCTTCTCCAAAGAGCACTCAGGCTGTCCCCACCCAAACACAGAGGGAAAGCAGAGAGAGAGAGACACAGAGATCATTGGAGTCTCTCTGGAAAGGCCTGTGATCACCAGGTAAGGATGCTTTGCTGTAGAGACTGTTGTCTTATAAGGGGCAGATTTGGTAAAAGACAGGGTAATGAGATATTATGGTCTATTTAAACCAGGAGAAACTGGAGGTAGAGTCAGAGATGATCAGTGTGGAAGGGACATTAGAAATGTGACTGTCATTTATTCCTGCCCTCTCACATTAGAAGTGAAGAAACCAAGGCCCAGAGAGGGGCAGAGACGTGCCCAAAGTAACAAAGCTGGTTAGCACTGGATCTGAGACTAGAAATGCCAGATTACCATCCTCTCGAGATTAAAATCACTTTTTAGAAAGACTCAATATTGATTATCTTTCCTCTGTATTCCTGAATGAAGCATTTATTTAAAGAAGGTGTCAATTAGACCTATTATCCCACGATGTAACTTCCACTGTCTCCAAAAACCTGAGTGAGAGGTATCCACACAGGGCCAGCACCCAGCATGTTCACAGGATCGGCCGCTTGCTCTGGCCAGGCTGAAGTATTGTTTGGGTCTCAGAGATAGGCCACTTCCACTCCTAGCCCTAAACATCTTCAGAGTCATGACCTTCCTCAGGCTGGGAAAGTCATCCCAGCATCTGAGTCAGGTGAACATGACAGGCTGAAAGAGCTCAAGTTTTGAGTGAGAAAGATCTGGACAGCCCCCTCTGAGAACCTAGCCATAATCCCATAGTCAGTCTTTCTCCATCTCTGAAAGTAGCAAAACCCCAGTAATGTTATCCTTTCATCCCTGGATTGAGCACTTACCCCATGGCAAGTACTGTGTAGTAACAATGAATTACAAACTCCCTCCTTTCTCACTGCTTGTCCTTGGAGAACGTCAGTCATAGCAGTGATCAGTTATTGGTCACTTATCATGTGCCAAGCACAGCACTAAACATTCTATCTATCCAAACTCACCCCTCGCAATGCTGAGAGGTGAGGAAACTGGGACAAGCAGCGGCAATGGAAGGTTACACAGCTAGGAAATGGCAGAGTTGGGATTCGCACAGCCATTCTGACTTCACAGCCTGTACCTTTAACCTCCTGAACTCTCTCCAACTATGTAATAGAGGTAGCACGGTCTACCCTGCAGGGTTAATACAAGGGCAAAAGTAGTTCAGAAAGCAGAGAGCCCAGCACAATGCCTGCAATACACTTATGAAATGTATTCCTTGTCACCTATGAGGATTGAGGCAAATAGCAAAGAACGAGAAGGGGATGGACAAAGGCCAAGATTCTGGAGTCTGTTCTGACCATGCAACATAATTTAGGGGGTCACTTAACACAGCAAATGGAAAATGTTAGTCTATCTTGGACAACTTCAATCTAACTGTTAAAATGTCAAGCCTCCTCACAAATGACCATCTTTCCTTTTTCTCTACCTGTCATACAGGAGTATGCAAGCATGCACATGCATGTACACAACACATGAACATACACATACTATGGCTTTTCTTTTTCTTGTGCTTCTTTTGCTTCCTTGCATTTGGTATCCATGGCGATGCATCCCAGCTGAATTGAGGAGGTGGCATAGTTGCTGTTTTCTCCAGTTCTCCATCTTGCTGATCAAGACTTCATCTAACTCAAAAGTATTCAGAGGGCCAGGCTAGCATTGTCCGAAAGGCAATGGGACATTTTGCCAAGGGAGGGAGCAAAGGAGAAGAGGGTAGAGAACTTCCACTTAAACAAACAAATAAACGAAACAACCCTCTGTTTAGAATGGAGACAGAACCCAAGCTCCTGGATCTGCCAAGAAGCCTTTCTCAGGCATGGGTGCTGGTGAGGCTAGTTTGGGACTTCAGTCCCTATGGTAAACTATGACTAAGAACAGCTAGCTACTTCCAGCCCTTTTGAATGGTGGGCTTCTCTGAATGGAAAATTCAAGTCCAGTTCCTATAAGTCTGGAATAGCAGAATCCATACTTTGTACCACCTATCAGATGTTGAACCTCTCAGGTCATGCAATTCCTCTCATGCGAGACAGGTCACTAATAACCATTTTCCACAGTTACCCTGAGCATGAGGGTCCTCACACCATATTACACACAGCATCTCGCTTGATTCTTTCATCAACCTGAGCTGAGCCTTATTATTACTGCTACTTTTCGAGGCAGGAAACTGAGTCTTTAAGAAAACACCAATCAATTGTTCACAACTTCTTCATCTAATGTGAAGTCTGATTTTTTGACCACCATGCTACAACTGATCCTTCTCCAAAGCTACCATTTGCATATTATATTATATTACAATGGAGTAATATTATGCCAGTGGAACTGATGTGGGAACTATGTCGTTTAGAATTTGAGAAGACCTTAAAGATTAAGTAAAGCAAATCTCCATTCCCCTCCATTTCACAGTAAAGGAAATTGAACTTTATACATAGTAGTTACACAATATGTATTTATTGAAATTCAAAATGGGAGGTGATTTGCTCAAGATGACAGCTATTAACAGGATAGAATTAAGACTCCTATCCCTATTAGTCTAATTCAACATACATTTACTGAGCACCTGCTAAGCCAAGTGCCAGAGCTATAGAAATGGAGCAGAACTGGTTTCTGACATTGGGGTGGGCGAGTGTTGCTATGTGAGCTTTTGGTCCAGCCCAGAAGCTTCAACAAGTCGAAGGATGAGTAAGAGTGAGTCAGGCAAAATGGGGAGACAGAAGAGAAGAGGCATTCCTGGTAGGAAGAATGGCATGACCACACACATGGAGATCTGAAATAGCTTGATGTGAACTGGAAACTCTATACAGTTCAGGGTTACTGTAACAGAACATGAGCCTGGGAATAATGGTAAAATAAAAACTGTGGTAGAAGTCTGATCACATGCAATGCAGGACCTTGTCGTTGGCGTTCAGGAATTTAGATTCTATCTTCAAGGCCATTGGGAGCTATTGAAGGGTTCGTATGGAGGGAACTCCCCTGTAAAATCATTGAAGGGTTCGTATGAAGCCACTGAAGGGTGGCGTATACCATGTAGAGGGCAGATCAGAAGAAGAGATCGATTAGTAAAACTTTGCAATGTCTGGGCTCAAAATTGGGCAGTTGTTTTTGTTTGGTTTTGTTTTTGTTTTAATCATGGAAGGATTAGAGATGGAGAGGAAGTAATTGATGCAAGAACTTCTTGAGAGGTAAAATCTACCGGTCTTGGTGATTGATTGAATATGGTGAGTAAAGAGAGGGGAGGAGTCAAGGATAGTCCCAGTGTCTTTTCTTTTACATAATCTTGACTACTGTCTAGCATGTTCCCAGTCCAAACCAAAGGTACCTAAATATATAAAATCTTCCTGAGGTTGCCTAGAGACCACAGATGCAGAATAAACAGAAAGAACAGTCTTCAATTAGTCAAAGGGCTGTGTCCAGTGTAGCTCTGCCACCAATAAGCAGGGAAACTTCAGGACTATTATTTAATTTTCGGGCTTTGATTCCTTCATCTGAGGGCGAGAGTTGGCTTAGACCATCTTTTAGGTGTCTTCCAGCCCTATCTACCTTCCTCTTGCAATTGTCAGGATGGCCAAATTCACTCACTCATTCATTCATTCATTCAGCAATATCCATTGAGAACTATGCATGTACTTAGCCCTGTTCTAGGCTCTAGGAGTCCAAAGATGAGCAGGACCCAACACCTACTCTCACAGAAAGAGGACGGGAAGATACAGACAAATAACAGGCAGCTACGACATGAGCTGTGGAATCATAAAACACTCAGAAAGGCTCTTCACCCAGGTTGGGAGTAGAGTGGGTCAAGTACTATTTCTCTGAGAATGAGATACCTAAATTGATATTGAAGGATAAATAATTAATTGGGCAAAGAGAGGGAGAGATGTTCCAAGCAGCAGTAAAAATATTGTACAAAGGTCAGAAAGTAGAGACTACATGACCAACTCAGAGAACTGAAAATAAGGACCGTATGTGGAAGTGTGTGGTAAACAGCAAGGTATTATGTTGTTATTATTATTATCATCATCATGTTCTTAAGGTAGAACCTAGTGAAACACACCATGAGCAGGATGCACTGCACTTTTCTGATGACCAGGTTGTCTAAACCCATTGAATTCTGTTCTTCTCTCCCTGGATTACATTCTCTGGTGATACAGAGGAATATTTTTACTCACCAATTCTTTTTTCTATTCTCCATTACTTTTTCTCTAAAAAAAAAAAAAAAAAAGTGTATGTGTGTGTGTGTGTGTATGTGTGTGTATATATATATATATGTTAGATAAGCAATACAGCTTAATCATTCATTATGTCTATAGAGTTTCAAACAATTCTGTAATGGTAAAAAAAAAAAGAGAGACATTATTGTCTTCATTTTACAGAGCAAGATGGTTATACACAAAGAAGTTGAGTAGTTCAGCTAGTAATAAAGAAACTAAGATTCGAACCCCATGTTTCTGGCTCCAGGTCACCCTCTCCTATCCAAAACCCTATAGACCTTCTGATTGTACTTATCATAGAGCCACACCCACCAGTCTCACAGACTTTCATGGTAGATTGCACTTGCCAAAGTCAGTGATTCCCTTTCATTGATTATCTTGTAGGTGGGTCTGCTACTTAAATCTCTTCAGTTAAGCCATCTCTAAATCACTTGGGCTAGAAGATAGGATTGGTTTATGTCTGTAAAGATTTCCTGTAGACAGAAAATGTTATAACGGGAAGATTCCCCATGTTTAATCAAGGAAGGTGATATTTCTGAGCTCTGGGGTTCTGACTGTTTAATCTTTGCATAAGTCAATGTTTGCTTAGAATTTGGAATCCAACTTACTCGAAGTATTGGGATGAAAGAGAACTGGATCTGAACCTGGAAGACTAGGGTTGGAGTCCTCCTTGGCTGTGCCCCTTACCACCTTGTGACCCTGAAGCCAATCACTCTACCATGGGCACCTCTGGAGTCCACACATACCTTGGTTTAAATCCCAACACTGTTTATGATTGGTTCAACGACCATGTGCAAGTTATACAGTTTCTTTGAGCCTCAGTTCTTTATCCAAAAAAATGGAAACAATCCGTATACCCTTCAAGATAATGTGATTCTAGAATATAATAGCTGCTGAGCTGATATTTGTTAAATAAATGGAGAATTTTAAAAAGTTCCCTTCACTCTTCTCTCCCTCACTGGCTCACTTTCTTCATCTATGAAAGCGAGATAAAAATTTCTCCCCTGTATATCTCATTGGGTATCTGAGCACTACAGTCATGCTTGTAAAAGTTCTTACGAATTTTAAGAACCTATGAAGACCTAAAGTATAATTTACTCTATGTAAAGAACCATAGGAAACTCTTCTTCACATATGTATTTATCATTCTATAAGTGACCTACAGGGTGGATTTCATCATCATTTCCAGTTACCAGATAAGGAAAACAGAGCCCAGGAGGTTAAGTGCCTTTCCTAGGTTCACAAGATAATCTGTGCTGGAGCGGAGATTAGAAACCAGGTTTGTCTGACTACAGATCCAATATTCTTCCCACTATAGTCTCTTTTCCCACTGAGTCTAGAGTTTACAATCCTAGTCTCTGGAACTGAGTCGCCTGCAGTCTCATTTGAGGTCCACCACTGATTAATGGCATGTCTCTGAGGAGAGTTCTCTTCTCTATGTTTCAGTTTCTTCACTTGTGAAAAGAACATATTAATAGTATCGAATTCATGGGCGCAAGACTCTTCATTTCACTTACTTCCAGTTTCTTCAACTCAAAAATGAGAAAAGAATAATTATACTATGTCAGACCTTAGACAAGGGGTAAATGCTATTCAATCTTGATTCCAGCTCTAAGATCTAGGATGTTCTTTACTTGAGACTCAGTTCTCACTCCTGTGGGGAACCTTCTGAGATCATTCAGGAGTTGTATTTAGAGTCCTCAACATGCACTGGGGCATCAGTTAACACTCGTTTGTCTGTTGCTAATTCAATTTATTTAAATGTCTTTTATGCCTTGCTGATATTGTGAGAGCCACAGCTTTTTAGACTCTAATAATATCATCTCTTCAGGGCCTACCACATGCCTGAAACTGGGCACTTAACCTTATGAAGAGTGTTTTATTATGCCTGTTATATAAAAAAGAAAACTGAGGCTCACAGAGGTTAACTTGCTCAGGGGCACAAAGCTGTTTGTATGGAAAATACTAAAAAACAGTTTGTAGGATGAATGGATGGATGGATGGATGGATGGATGGATGGATGTCCTCAAAATCACTGATAATTTGGAGAACGAAGCATCCAGAATAGAACTAATTGCAAGGACATCAGAAGCAGATGTGGATAGAGTAAGGGCCAAGATGTCAGACGACTTTTCTAAAGCCTCTATATGGTAGACATGCATCGGGAGTGGCGCAGAGGGGAGCACAGAAGGCCAGATGCGAATCTTGCCATCTGCAAGGGTAGAGACCGGACACTAACAGGTCTGTGGATTCCAGGTCTACAAAGTGGCTGCCTAAATTTTCATCTCTTTGAGGATTTTTGCTTCTTTCATGATCTAAAGAGCCAGAGCAGAACTTTATTTACAAGTTGAAGTCTCGCCATAGGTTTTCATCTATTATGAATATTGAATACTCAAAGGACAATTCTCCTTGATACCAGTGACCCTCAGGTTTCCATATACTGTGCTTTTAAAAAGTAAGATAAAATCCTGAATTCATTAACGCTTCTCACACTCTCCACAAATCTTTTGCTTCCTTAGCCATTTGGCACCCAAATCTGACACCAAGCCAGCAGGGGGCAGTATGATGGGGTGGAGACAGAGGCCAGGGGCACAAGGGGAAGTCAGTGTTCTTATTTCATCCAGGTGTTCCACAAACATTTAACAAAGGTCTACCTGGTGAGGTAGGAGTCATTGTTTCTATATTACGGAAGAGGAAACTGCAGCTCAAAGAGACCTGTCAAGATGATTAAGATATGGTCCCTACACTCAAAGAGCCTCAATTCAATAGAGGTGACAGACCTCGAGGCCACGACCTATGACCCAATGAGAGTGGGTACAAAGTACTCAAGGTGTGTGGAGGATGGTGCAATTATCTTAAGAAGGAAGGCCTCCCTTTGGGAAGTATTTGCAAATGCAGTGAAGTCATGCCTGACAATGACATTTGACAATGACATTTGACTGTTCCTCAAATTCATGGTTTCATAATATTCGATAATATACGTCCTAATTTCTTCAAGTATGTGAAAAGGGTCCAGCACTTGGAAGCTTGGCTATGTGATTTTAGACAAGTGACTTCATACATTTAAGCCTCGATTTCTTTATCAGCAGAATAGGAATAATGATAATCTTAATCCTTATTAGGATTAGTTTAATTATTGTCATTTTCCAAGCTACCCCCATAGATTGCCATGGGGTCCTCATGACGTAACATACACTCCAAACACTGAACCAACTGCAACCTCTTGTATATGAGTGAAGGATTATATTGTTGTTTCTGCCAAAAACCTGTCCTTTGATTCCTAAGTGAGTAGGTACTCTATTCTGATTCTTCAGTAAATTAAATCTTGTCCCAAAGATGGGTCAGCCTCCAGAAGGTCTCCTTTTCCCTCGTGTGCCTCAGAGAAACAGTGCAATTCCACTACTCTGGGTTTTTCGAACTTGACACTGTAAACATTTTGGACCAGGCAGTTCTTTGTTGTTGGGGTCTGCCTGCTGTCTAAGCAGTGGTCCCCAACCATTTTGCACCAGGGACCGGTGCTCCTATGAGAATCTAATGCCTGATGATCTGAGGTAGAGCTGAGGCGGTGATGCTAGTGCTGGGGAGCAGCTGCAAATACAGATGAAGCTTCGCTCCCTCCCTCACCGCTCATCTCCTGCTGTGTGGCCCTGTTCCTAACAGGCTCCGGACCGGTACCGGTCTAGGTCCGTGACCTAAGGGTTGGGGCCCCCCATTGTAGGGTGTTTAGTAGCATTCCTGTCTCTAACTCCTAGATGCCAATATCCACCCCTCAGCTGTAGCAACCAAAATGTCTCCCGAAATTGTCAAATGTCTGTGGGGTTGGGGGCAAAATCACCCTGTTGAGAATCACATCTGACAACATACCCCTGGGATGTATGCCACGCTGGAATCTGCCTTCATGTCACAGATAAGAAATAACCTGAGACACAGAACCGCAAGGGACCCATCCAAGCTCGCAAATGAGTTTAAGAGCCAAGGGTCCCAGTATCAGTTTTCCAAGCACCTCATGTGTAGAACTGCAGTGCCCTCCATGGAGGAGATGCAGAGAGGGAGTCGGTCCCAGAGCCTGAAGACTGAATGTCGTCTTTCTCAATCCCGCCTCGACCCTCCACACTCCCTCCCCACCCCTGAGCAGCAGCTTACAGAAATGCCTGCCTGCTCCTGTCCCTCCTTCTGCCTTGGCCTCAGCCTTCCCATCTGTGTTGTGGGAGGGGGTTGCCCACTGGATGCCAGGATAGGCATGGGGCCATCATTACAGGAAGGGTAACAAGACAGCAGTGAGAATAAAGCCCGGACTTAGCCATACCCTACACTTCAAACTTTAGGGAGATGTGCTGTCACCAAGAAGCAAACATTAATAATTTAAAAAAAAAAAAAAAAACCCTCATAGGAGATTCCTCTGTTGCCATGTAAGGAAAGGACTTGGCCAGCTCTGTGCAACCTGGGAGAGTTGGGGTGGGGGTAAGCAGCACAGAGAAGGGTATTCTGGTTCGCTCCCTAGTCCCCACCCCCAGACCTCCCCTCACTCCCCCTTTGCATCCCTCTTGGAAGGGCCCCTTAGAATGCACCAAAATAACCCCTCCCTCCTCCTTCGCTTCCCTGTCCATTTGCCTCGTCTGTCCCCCCTGCAGAAGGACGGCATGCAGCCTGGTGCACGGGTTAGGGGTGTGTAACATTTTGTCTGAATAGGCCCCTATGTTCCCATAATTTATAGTGGTAAGTAATCTTATTTGCAAAGCAAGCCCTTACAGTTATAAAAAACAAGTTAATTGACTTGCATAAAAATCAAACATGTAAAAGTTTTCCATCTTAACACAAACAGCACACTGAGCCCATTTGTACAATAGCTATGGTGCAGCGCAGCCCGCGTCTGGGCTACCTTGGACCCGGCCTCTTTCATAACCCAAAATGGAATCTTAAACCCTGACAAGGCCACATACCGATGGGAGTTACTGAATTTAGAGTCAGTCACTCAACTAATTATACGACGTTTTATTTTTTTCCTTGTGTCAATAAACAAACTTGGGTCTGACTTCTGACACTGAGTCCTAGAAGCCAATTAAGAGGCGTTCCCAATATATTACAGGGTCTACAAACAAGGATGGCTTTTCTTGGAAAAGTGAACATCATGTTTCTTTTAATGAGTGTGAAAATATATGAGTTTCTTAATCACTGGCAACTTCGATGGAGTCTGAGACAGGGAAATCACTGACTCCCTACTCAGGAATGAACACGAGCCAGATTCTTGATGGGGTTTTTATGATGGGATCCTCGGCTGAGGGACTGCTGGGCACACAGCATTCAAGAAATGCCACGTTTCATTGTGATGTGACAAAGGGCTGGTGGTGATAAAGAGCTGCTTTATCGCCCCAAGAGAGGCAGGGAGACAAGGCCCGTGGTGGTGAGGGTCTTATGCAGAAAGCGGTGAGACCTCGCCTTATAGGAGTGGAGGAAAAATCATAAACTCGCAGAGAAGTACATCGCAAAGGGCTGTTCATGGTGCCATCTGCTTATCCCCATCCTCTGCCATCCCGAGAGCCCATTTCATAAGCAAGGGGAAGGGGGAGGGAAACGAATATTTATTAAATACCTAAAATGTGCTGGGTACCTCTGTTTTCTGTATCCTATTTGCCTCTCAGAAGAACCCGCCAGGAAGATGTAATTGTTCCTGTTTTACAAATGAGAAAACTGAGGCCCAGAAAAGTGGAGTGACCTGGCTAAGGTCACACAGCAAGTTAATGGCAGAGCTGAAGTCAGTTCCAATCAGTCTTTTTATTTGCACGCTGCTCTGATGGAGCAGGATTAGTTGTGGCCGGAACCCTGGGGAACCTAGGATAAGGCAATGACCTGAGTGTCCACCCTTTCCGGAAAATGGGTCCACCCATCCTCCCACCCATATCTACACAGATGAGAAAACGGTAAGAATAAGAATGTGCTATGTGTTCCAGTGGAGGTATTCACAGAGGAAGGGCACCCAATTTATCTGGATGGTGGGGGCGGGGAGGGGGTGATGGTCAGGAAATATTCCTAAGAGCAGATGACTCTTCACCTGTGATTTAAGATACCTTGGATTTTTAAGCTACCTAGTGGACAAGTGAAGAAAGAGCATATAAGACAGGCCAGCATGAGCAAAGGCCTGAAGGTAGGAGAGCAGAGCAAGTGTGACCAGTGAGGTCCCCACATTGCTCGGGGTGCCGACACACATGGATGGGAGGAGGCAGGGTGGATACATGAAGCTACAGATGGGGACAGGAGGACCCACTGAGGGAATGGAGCAGGGAGAAAGGACTTAGTCCTGTACCATTCTCTGCATCAGACCGAGCCGCTCCTGCCTTTGGCTGGCACAGACAAATGACAGTAATCAAACCTGAAAAGAGAAGAGGGAGTGGCAGCTGGCACCAGGGTTCAGGTCCAATGCTCAGATGCAGCACAGTCAGGCGTTCAGTGCAGGAGCTCTGGAGCCAGCCTGCCTCAGCCTGAATGCTGGCTCTGGGCAAGACGCTTAACTTTTCTGTGCCTCAGTTTCTCCCCTACAAAGTAGAATAATAAGAGTATGTACTTCACAGGTCTGTGGGGAGACTTCAGTCAGTTCATTCATGTAAAACAGTTAGAACAGCACCTATCATATAATGACGGCCTAAGAAATGTAAGAGTATGATGAGTTTTCATTTGGGCCCCTCCACCTTATAGGCTCTGTCACCTCAGAAAAGTCTCCCAACCTGCCAGTAATATGGGATGTATGGGCTCTTGGCACACAGTAGGTGCTCAATGAATAGAAACTGTTTGTTGCTTCTGCTATCATTATCACTGTCTCTGGAACAGACCAGCGATCTCCTGCCCTTCCCCATCAAAGTGTGAGTCACGGCCACCAGCCCCTCGCCACAACATGTCCAGGCTGACTGACATGCCACCCAGGGAGGCAAGACAAATGGACTTGCCACCTACACAGAGCATGCATGCACACCCGGAGCACGTAGCCCGACTGTCAGCACAACAGGGCTCCCTTCTTTACAGTGGCGCTGCCTCTCCTCTCTGCCTGTGCTCTGCGCAGAGTGGAGGTCCCCGTTATTTATGTTTGGAAAATGCATTCAGGGCAGTTCCCAGAAGCACTTACAGAGCTCTTATTTAATTGCTACTTTATAAACTCGCTGCTCCAAAGAGTGAAGGATTGATGGCCAGGCCTGGCACCTGGAGTGGCCTTGCTGCAAATGCTTTTCCGAGAATGGCCTGGGAGCCGAACTCCCAGGAGCCCACAGCCCCGTGTGGCTCTGGACTGCTGCCAGCTCCAGAGGGTCCTGTGGGCCTCGTCACCCTAATCCTCAGCTTTGGGATGGCAGCAGCTGCTGGGCTCACACACACACACACACACACACACACACACACACACACACACACGAAGACCCTTCACCAATTCAGGGCTAAGTGCTTTGGGACGTATAGGGTAGGGGAGGCTCTATTACTCCCCAGTCACGGACCTGCAAAACCCAACCGTGAGGACATCCCAGGTCCCAGATATAAATGCGGGGAGGGAGGACATTACTCAGTCCTGTGAGCCCATCTCTCACTTGCCTCATTGTCATCCGTCAGGGTCGGGCAGGCCTGAGAGTGTATCCCTAGCTCCCCCATTTTCAGAGCAAGCTATATAACCTCACTGAGCCTCAGTTTCCTTTCCATAAAGTGCGGTTTATGGATCCCACTTCACAGCATCGTTGAAAGAGTAAAATGAAATGATTGTGCCTCTGCCTAGCATGTAGATGTAGCAGATCAATAAATGTTATTCACTGGGGTTCTGTAGCCACAGAAATAAAGGGTGAAGTGTCTTTCATGAGGTCCTCCTAGATTCATCAAGTCTAAACTTCCCATTCAGATGAAACACAGAACTTCACAATGATTCCTTCTGTTACGCAGTCACTTCATACAACAACTATACAAGGGTGCTTTAAGACTTCAAAGAAGCATTTTACAAAACTTCTCTCAAATCACTTTCACTATTATCCAACAGGATTAGATGATAAGTGTCACATTCTAGATGAGGCTCTGACGCTCATTTCAGAACGTGGGCAGAGTGACTACTCATTAATCAGTTTCTGTCTCCAAGCCTTGCCCCCTCCCCTCCACAACACACCTATTCTGCCCCCGGTTAGCCCAAGCCCCAACTGCGCCTCCACAATGGCTTCCAACAGTCACACTCACATCCTTGTACAGTCCCCTTCCACATGAATAGGGCAGACCTACATAACCAATAGGACATTGTGGAAATGACTGCCGAGGCTAGGTCATAAAACACATCATCACTTCCACCTTGCTGTCTCAGACCACTCCCCATAGACCACAGGGGTCCCCAACACCTGGGCCGCAGACCAGTACAGGTCCATGGCCTGTTAGGAATTGGGCTGCACAGTAGGAGGTGAGCGGCGGGGGAGCCAGCAAAACTTCATCTGTATTTGCAGCCGCTCCCCAGTGCTAGTATCACCGCCTCAGCTCTACCTCAGATCATCAGGCATTAGATTCTCATAGGAGCACCAGTCCCTGGTGCCAAAAAGGTGGGCACCGCTGCCATAGAGGAAGCCAGTTGCCATATCATGGAGACATTCAAGCAACCCTATGGAGAGGCCCTCCTGGCGAAGAAGTAAGGCCTTTTGCCAAAAGCCAGCATCAACTTGCCAGCCAGATGAGTGCACCATCTTGAAATCAGACTCTCCAGCTCCAGTCAAGATTCCACCTCATCCTGGCTGCAACCTCTTGAGAGATCCTGAGCTAAAACCACCTAGCCAAGCGACTCCCGAATTCCTGACCCACAGAAACCGTGAGATAATAAATGTTTGCTGTTTTAAGCTGCTAACTTTGGGGTAATTCTGTTACACGGCAGTAGATAACTAATACACCCTTCATCTCGCCCTTGCCCCAGCTCTATCTTAACCCTTTCCTTCCCTGTCCACTTTTGTCCTACACAACACATGCACTTATTTTAGACTAGACCGGTACCATCATTGTTATACGTATTTGTTCCTTTTTTGTATACGTTTATTCTACAATTTGTCTTCAGAGAGAGAGAGAGAGAGAGAGAGAGAGAGAGAGAGAGTGTGTGTGTGTGTGTGTGTGTGCGTGCGTGCGTGCCATGTTACAGGCCACGTTACTCCTACTGTGTGTACGTAACCTATTCAAATGAGGATCCTAATAACCAAGCTTTCCAAAACACAGGTAGGTGGTCAGCACATATTTTAACATTTCAAGACCAAGACTGCTTAGTCTCTTGGCTCACTTTTCACCTCCCCTGCCCATGTCTCCAGCTCAGACCCTCATTATTTCACACCCGGACCATAGCGACAGCCTCCTAGCTGGTTGCCCGACTTCCAGCTGTGCCTTTCTCCATTTCCTCACACTATTGCCATGCAGATACCATCTCATTTTTTAAAAATATCGTCTGCCTATAAACCCCTTTGCTATAGTTCCGTCACCTCACAGGAGAAAGCCAAGCTCCACAGAGTGCCCAAGAGACATCCTCCGCCCTCCCACAACTCCTCCCCTCTCCCACCACCCTGCTGATTATCTCTCGCTGGCCATTCCTCACCAGTGAATTGCTGATAGCCCCCTGACTCTTGCCTCTGTGCCTTGGCACTCACTGTGCCTTCTCTCTGAAAGCTTTTCTCTGCCTTGTCCACCTGGCAAACTTCTATTCATCCTTCAAAACCCAGCTCAATCATTGCTGTCTTGAAATTTTCCTCTACGTCCCCAGGCAGAGTTAAGTCCCCTGTGTGTTCCTGGCTGTATCTTTCTGATAACACTGAACATACTGTTAGAATTAAATACTCATCTGTCTCCCCTGCTAGGCTGGGGACCCCTAGAGTTTCATTCATCTTTATTCTCTTGGCATCTACTTCAAGGCTTTGGCACGTAATAGCTGCTCAAGGAAAATTTATTGAATCAGAACATTTTCAGAGGGGGAAGGAGGTAATTTTCATTCTGTGAGCTGGCGTGAGTGCAACTCAATGGTGTGGCGTTAGACATACAGAAGGCACACCATAAATGTCAAGACTGGTGACTTTTTGTCCTTTGCCCAACAAGCACAGGGGTGGACCTTGTTTGTTTAAACAAGGCCCCTCGGCTCTGTCATGCATTCCTAGGAATCCGTAGGATGGTTTGATTCTTCACTTACTTTAAATTCTCCCAGAACTCTGAGGGCTGTTGCTCCCCCATAACCTCCATCCTTGCCAGGTCTCCCGGAATCTTTGTGCTTTTCTTTTGTAAATCCTAATAGTGGGTTTCATAAGATCATGTAGCATTTACCTTTTTTGTCTTCAGTTCATAGAATATCACTGAATTCATTCATTCATTCATTTGCTCATTATTAGCACGGAAGTTAAACTTGAGCTCTGGGGCCCAACTGCCAGGTTCAAGTCCTAGCAAGCTCTGTGATCTTGGGCAAGGGATTTCTCTATGCCCTTAGTTGCTACATCTGTAAAATGGGTATATAATTGTATCTATGCCACAGGGCTGTGTGAGGATTCTGAGAGATACTACTGAAACAGAGCAAGGGCTCATTGAATACTGGTGTTTGTTCATTCAACGAGCATTTCTTTAATGCCTGCAGGGTCCAGGCGCTGTTAGATGCTGAGGAGAATGAGATGAGCTGCCTGCATGCCGGAGTTCACGAACCAGTGGGAAAGACACACATAATTACAAATAATGCTATGTAAGTGCTACAATAGAGGCAGGCCCTCAGGGTTTTGCTGAGAACAAATATCTTTGCTAATGAGAGTCAAAACTGCATCACTGAAGAAGCAGCAATTCACCAGGTGCACAAAAAGGATCCCCTTGGGCAAGGGGACCAGTATGGCTAAAAAGTGAAGAGCTGAGACAGTGAGTGGGCTGCTTGAGAAACTCAGTAGACCATATAGACTGAAACACTAAGAAGGTGTTATTTGCTCCATTTTACAGATGAGCTAACTAGGATTCGAGTATTTATGAGGCACACAAATAAATAAGAGTATGAGATGGCTGCAAATAGCCTGCAGATATGGAAGACTTAGATGGCAAGCCACTCACCACAGGCACGAGGAGAAATGGCAGCATCTGAGAGCCTGCCGACGTTACATGTGCATTTAAGAAAGCTTACTCCTACTTTGACCAGCTTGGTAGCTACTGCAGCAGTCCAGACAAGATAAGATAAACTAATGAGGAAGAAGGGACACACTCAAAAGACAGTGTGAGCAGAAGTCGGCAAGCTTTGTCGATAAAAGGCCAGATAAGAAATATTTCAGATTTTGTGGGCCATACAATTTGTCACAGCTACTATAATTGCAAAAGCAGCCACAGACAATCTGCAAACGAGTCTGGCTGTGTTCCAATAAAACTTTATTATAAAAGGAGGTTGCAGGCCAGACATGACCCATGGGCCAGAGTTTGTCAACTCCTGATTTAGAAGGTGGATGGACAGGAATTGCCATCCAGGATTGTAGGGAAAGTGCAAGAGGAGGAGGAAGGAGGAAATTTTCAAGAATCTCAAACGGTCACCAGGTCCAGGGCTCTGCATCTTTGCCAAGGTGACCTAGCACTAAACCTATTTATTCCGCATCAAGTTATTTGCTTCCAAGATTGAGATTTAACAAACTCCTCTGTATTCGAGAAATTGTTTCTTACAACTTTCACTTCCCAACATCCCACAGGACTCATGTGATTCTGTACCAAGAAAGACTGGAGAGATTGGAGAGCAATGGTGAAATATTAGCCCACGGTATTGCCTTTCAGAGTGCGTGGCTGCCCGTTTCCAACTCAGACCCCCTCCAGGCCTGTAGAGAAAGCCAGAGCAATCACTGCTCAGCTGAGCTCTGCGGCAGAGAAAGGACTGACCCAGAAGGCAACACATGTGCTTCGGCCAGACCATTTGGATCTCGTCTGTAAACTGACTGCTAGAAAACAGCACATCATTCTAACGGGAGGAAATCATAAGTACCAAGAAAGCTGGCCATTTAAAAAAGATGCTGCGGATAATTCTAATGTAAAGCATCTACCATTATAACTCTGCACTGTTGGGGAGAATATGAATTGGTGCAAAACTTTTGAAGGGTGCTTTGGTTGCAGCTTTCAAAATTTAAAAGACCCCTTTATTCAGTATTTCCACTTCTAGGAATCTATCACCTAGAAATACTTGGCAAGTATCTATGCCCTAGGTAATCTACTTTATAGCATTCATTGTGTTATGGACTAAATGTGTCCTCTTCCTCAAATTTATAGGCTGAAACCCTAGCCCCCAATGTGTTGATATTTGAAGGGGGGAACTTTGGGGGCACTTATGTTTAGATGAAGTCATGAAGGTGGGGCTCTTATGATGGGATTAGTGCCCTTATAAGAAAAGGAAAGACACGAGAGTTCTTACTCTCTTCATGAGCATACACTGAGGAAAGCCACATGAGCACACAGGGGGAAGATGACTATCTACCTGCCAGGAAGTGAGCCCTCACCAAGAACCAAATCTGTCAACACCTTTATCTTGGCCTTCTCAGCTCCTATAACTATGAGAGAGTAAATGTCTTGTTTAAGCCACCCAGTCTATGGTATTACGTTATAGAAGCCCAAACTAAGACACATAATAAGAGCAAAATTAAAATATAAATGTTCATTGATAGGGAAATGGCTGAATTATGGTTCATTCATAGTACAGAATACTACACAACTGTTAAAAGTTTGAGATTGATTTATAGGAATTGACACAAATATCCTGATTTATCGCTGAGTAAAAAAAAAAAAAGTCACAATAAAAATAAAAGCTATTTCAGTTTAAAAAATAACTGTGTAGGTACGCAAATAAATATATGCAATGCATAGCAGAGCCAGGACTAGAGTGACTCAAGTCAAGTGTCCAGGGAGCAAAATGTAAGGAGGTACTCCCTCCAGGTTCATGGAGGCGTCGGCTCTGCACTTGCACAAACCTGCAAGTGAGCACCTCCTTACGTTTTGCACCGAAGGCACTTCCTTGCCTTCCTGCGGTCTCAACCTCTATGCAGAGAAAAAAGTTTGTATCTCTGGGAGAAGTATTGAAAGGATGACAGCGGGAAATTTTCATTTTTGACTTTATACCCTTTTGTACTGGCCAATTTCTTCTGTAAAAGCACAATTAATTGGGTTATTAACAAAGGAGAATATCTTTTTAAAAATCTTCCTTTATCTCATTAATAAAAATTCGTATAAGTTGAGTGTTTTTTAAATGTGCATCTGTACATTACCCTAATAATAGCTACCATTTATTTATTAAGTGCAAATGTATTTTTAGTATATTAGATGGAATAACCATAGCCCCCATAATAGCAGCTTAACCAAATAGGCGCTTCTTTTTCTCATGTAGCAAGGAGTCTGGTGGCATGTCAATTAATTTTGGTACCAGCCAGCATAAAATATCATCTACCCCCAAAAAATCAATGATGCTACAGAAAGAGCAGGCGAAGGGTGGAATAGAAAGCAGAAAAAAACCTGAATTTGAGTTCCCAGCTCTGCCTCACACCAGTTATTTTAAAAAAAAAACCCAAGTATAGGGTAGATATAATAATATCTACCCTAAAGATCTGCTGAAAAAGATTCAATGAAATAATACAAGTGCTTACCTACTACAGGTAAGCTCTTCCCCAGTTAGTTTTCTCCCTTCTTAAGGCTTGCTGAGACTTCATCGGATTGTCTTATAGATCAAATCCCACCTCTCCATCAATGTGTATGGTCAGCTCGGAGCAGTTCTGCCTTTATTGCTCATGGCTTATCAGTTGGCAGAAACTCTCAACATTATAGTTGTGCCAGCCCAAGAATATGGCAGTCTGGATCAAGTTTTCATAAGAGATTCCAGATGTTGAGCCTTAAAAAACAAAGAATATCATGAACCTCTCTGGATTATCTGATGCTTTGTCCCGATTACTATTTGGGGAGAATCCACTCTACCCTTCTCTTCATTCATTTTTAGAAATATATATCAAGAGTCTCCTTCGGTAGTCTTTACTAATAAAGAAGGGCCCCCGAGCAGACCTGTAAATGGCAGAGTGTGTTTGGGGCTACAGGAGTGGTACATCTGGAGCACGATTTTCAGCTAAGTTTGGGGTCTGTTTTGAAGACTGACTTGTGCTCTAGGTGCCAATGCAAACCAGTGAGTCAGAGCCTGGGCCCTCAAGCACCCACAGTCATTTGAAGGAGAGATTTGTGATGTGTAAGCAGACTTATAAATGCATTTGTTTGCTATCCCTTTATTGAGAAAGGAATTAGGTGGAAATTTTTTAATATATTGTGGCCAGAATGAGATGGAGAGGAGCTGAGACATAGGCCTACGCAGAAGAGCAGCTTTGATTGCTTTATTGATGATGATCAAGGCTGTCGTGCATGTTGGAGGGGGGTGGGTACCTACTCTTCGTGTTATTTGCTCTTGTTGACAGCACTCTTATTGTCTTTTGAGGATTTATTTTTCCCTCAGGGAAACAGTTGAGCTTTCCAACAATTACTGTGAATGGGTACAGATGTGCTGAGATGTTGAGTCCCTCAGTCTAGCAGTGACTTACAGCCATAAGTAGCCTAATCCTTTTACCCCACTACGTCTTAACAAATATGTTGATGAAGGTGTCTTGTCCTCCCCTGGTCAACAGGGAGGTACAGGATTCTATCATGGCCAACCAGCGAGTTCCTTTCTGGAACTTGATTCTAAACAGAGTGTCAGAGACTGAAAATGGTAGGAGAACATTCTTTCCGATGGCTGGGTTTTCAGCCTTTTCTCTTGTGAACTTCCCTTACTTCCTTCAGTAGAGGAATCTGCTGCTCACAACCAAGAAATGCTAACCAATATCATGGCTGCTGAGTGAGGTGGTATGTGCTTGTGTGCATGTATGTGCATTTGTGTATAACTATCTTTTGTGTAACTAAGGTCCCAAACACCATCTTGCACCTGCGAAAGCTGAAGCCCTTCCTTGCCTTCTCACACTCGCTCCTATTCTGCCCCTCCAATTCCTAAACTCTTCTCCCAAAGTCTTCCCAGATCAGAGGGCTGAGTGGAAGGCAGCCGTGAATCCTGACCCGCTCCCCAGAGGTGCGCTGGTGACTGCAGGCTGGCTGCTGAGCACTGGGGCAGGTAGGAACAGGGCCAACAAAAGGAAGGAAAACAGGAATACATTTCCAGGGCCTGGGGGCTGTGTCTCATATCAGTACAAATTCCACACAAAGGTCTTGAGCAGGTCCGCCCTTCAGGGTGTGAGGGGGACTTTTTGTTCCACCAAGGTCCCAGAGTCCTCTTCTCTTGGTTCCACGGTGGGAGGTCAGGAAGGGGTTCCCACCCATCCTTAGAGAGGCCACTGGGCTCAGAGCGCCGGTGGGTGGGCCCGGTCAGGGTGATATAAGGAGATGAGCAATATAGCTGGTATTTACTATTGAAAACACATAAGGGCAAATATTTGGCTAAGTGTTTATTTGCTAGTGGAACTTTTTAAATGGTTGAATGGAGCCCAAGTGTCAATGTGGGGACTTTGATTAAAAACAAACTGGATAAGTGTTTCTCCGCAGTTGTGAACTTGGAGAGTTTCTGTTTCTTTGGCTCTGAAACGCCCACTGGGCTCTGTCGCTCGACTTCAGACAGCAGACGGGAGCCCACATCCCTGCAGACAGTGAAGCCAGGGCCTCACAACCCCCTGTCAACAGTGTCCCTGCGGCCAGCGCAGTGCGTGACAGATTCTCCACATCTCTGGGCCTGATCTGTTACTGAGGCCTAATCTCAGCAAGAAACCATTTCAAGAGAGGATGGCTCTGAGCATCACTTTGCTGATGACAAACTGTTTGCAGATCTGTCTTTCTCTTTCTCTTTCTTGTTTTTTCTCTCTCCAAGTGAAGTTTAGTGCTTCTGAAATGTATGTCTCTTGCTCTTCGGTCTGGACAGTGGGGGACGGGGAAGGGTGGGACTTTGCTTTGCTAAAGGGTCTCCAGAGCACACATCTCTCTCACACAGAAAAACTCCAGCGTCTGCTGAGTTCCTACTCTGTACTGGACTCCGTCCTAGGCTCTTCCCCAATTCCTCATCTCGGTTCATCTGACAGTAAAGGAGATTTATCATTCCCAATTTACGGATGAGTAAATTGAGGCTCAGAGATATGCCATGTTTTGTCTGAAACCACATAGTTGGGAAGTAGCAGGACAAGATTTAAGGATAGATGTGTCAGACTCTAAAAGGCCACACTTCCTTACTCCCTCGTCTTGCATCTTCTTGGTATACCCTGTGGCCATGGGGCTGGAGATCCCAGAACAAGGAACCAAGGCCTATGCAAGTCAGGGGAGAAGACCAGCAGGGACGTATCCACTTCTCCAAACCCAGAGTTCTTAGGAAGGATGGCCATCCATAGCTTGAGGAAAGAGCTCATCCTGAGTGCCTGGCTTCCTACACGGTAGGCTCAGAAATCCCAGGACACTTGATGGGCACAATCTGGAGTCAGGTGCTGTTGCCATCACTTTCTCAAATTCCTTCTGCTCAAGGAACGGATGACCTGGGAGGACACTTAGACTCTCAGAAATTTGCCTTATTACTCATAGAAACATGTCTGCCTTCCTACCATATTCTCACCTGTGCTTCAGGGTGTAAATATGGCTAGGCACATGACTGGGAACAATTATATACCTTCTCAGAGTCTCAGTGGCCCCATCTGTGAGATGGGGATAATCGCGCCTTCACCGAGCATATTGAATAAGAGTACATCTACCAGGACAGCAGCTGGCACGAAGTAGTCACCCAAAAAAAGTATTTCACTGCCGCCTTCCCCCATACACACACACACACACACACACACACACACACACACACACACACACACGCGCGCGCGCGCACTTCCACTGAATCCCATAGGTGAATGCTCTGATTCCTAAAAGAGAGAGAAAAGCCCAGCCTCTGGCCTAAGACAATTCCCTACCCCCACCGAACTGATTGAATAGTCAAAGCCAGTCCTTTACACTTCACGACTCCTGCAAATTGCAAACAAACAAGACTGCTCATGATAGGCGGACCTGGAGTTTGGCCAGATTCCTGAAGATGAGAAAAAATATCACACTAAATCTCCAGGAGATCGTCCCCAGAGAGAAACCGTTCTCACCAAAAAGACATCTGCCTTGTGCTGCGGGTCTGACCTGCGTCCCAGGGAGGAAACACCTCAGGGATGAGGGGTTTGACTCTGGGGACCTCAGCTTTTCACCATAGGCCTTGTAGATGTTGAGGAGACATCGTTGTCCCTCGTCTCACAGAAAGAGAAACTGAGGCTCGAATCAGAATAAATTCTCTCTCCTTCAAAACTAGATTCATATTTCTAGGAAGGAGAGTTTGAGAAAGCATGCTGGATGTTGCAGAATAATATCATACTCAGAAAAGAAAGAGAAATAGGTTTTGTTCTAATCATACAAATTACTAAAAGTTAACAAATGTTCATTTGAGCAGGAGTTAAAAGAAAATTAAGACATATTCTCTTAGACAGTGCGAGCGAGCGATCCAACCTGAATTATGAAAAAACTATGCCTCTTTCTTATGAAAAGAAAGCTTCTCTCACTTCTCTTCTCTCCCTGCCCCCTCCTCACACACATACACAACCGTTCTGCAGTTGTTTCAAATGGGAGTGGGGGATGAATAAAATCTCATAATTAAAATAATGGCTCACATTTGTTTTTCTCCAAAACTTTTCTCTTATTTGAGCAATACATTTCTATATAGTACAGTATTTACTTTCCACATGAAGAAGAAATAGAGAGATAAAATAATTTTCCCAGTGTCACACAGCAACTTAGGATCCGAAAGAAGCCACAAGCCCCAGCCATCTCTAACACTAAAAGCCCATGCTTTTGCAAAGTCCTAATGTCCCTGCTGCCTACGCTTGAACCTCCCAGCGAGGCCTTGGCCAGACTTTGATCCCAGAACTTCTGGATCTTCTACTTTCTTAGCCGAAGGATATATTCAGAAGTGTGATTACACTGGTTATATATACATATTATATGTCTATATGAATTACACTGGTTTTATATATGTATGTATGTATATACATATGTGTATATATACATACATATATCATGTTTGTATATATGTGTGTATACATATATAATATATACACATATATAATACTTAGCAAAGTAATCTTACATTATATACATAAACCTATATATATGTGTGTTTATATAATTGTGTGTATGTATATAAAAGACAGCTCTTTTGAAAGCCGTGAGAAGAGAGGAAGGGGGAAAGAGAACGTGAAAGAGGAAGAAGAATAGGGTGTGAAGGACAGAGAGAAGGGAGAGGAGATAGAAAAGTCAGAGGAATCAAAAGAGAAAGAGGAGGATGGGTGGGTGGAAGAATCACCAGAAGAGGAAACAGAGAAAGCAGAGATGAAGACATCTCTTCTCAGCAGAGTAGAAACACCGCTCTGAGGCCATTAACTCGCCAGAAATTCTCAGGCTGCTCCTTGGCCCGAGAAGTGTGTGTTTAGCCAGGGAGGGCTCCTCAGAGCCTGCCTTGTCTCAGCAGCTACACTCTGAGACCCTTACTTGTGCATGCCAGAGGGGACGTGGGAAGGGCAGGGAGGCATGGGGCTGTTGGAGGGAGAGGTGTGCCAGATCTAGCCCCAGGAACGCTGGGCAATGTCCTGTTCCTACCCTCCTTCCTGAAGCTACTCAGGGCACCCTTCCACCCAGGCCTCTGGTGGCCTCATGTCATAATCAGATTCTCCCTCGGACCTGGCCTACATCAGCCTTCCCTCTGCCTTGTATACCTGGAGATGTAGACTGGCAACCTCATTGTGCCTCGGATTCCTCATCTGCAGATTGGCACAGTAAAAATACCCACTTCATCAGTCGTCATAATTCTTAAATGACTGTGCAGACACGTCTTGGCCCTGAGTCAGCTTCAATGGCTCCTAGCCATGGTTGATCTTATTGTGACCTAGGCTGAATCCACCTCCTCTGGTTCACACAGCTAAGGCTTTTATTCGGAGCAAGCTTCTTGGACTATCAAGCCAAGGGTTGACTGCACTGAAGACATGGCATCTTAAATCCAGGAAAAGCAAAATGGGATTTCTGGCATTTGGGGAATGACCATGGTGTAGAGATTGTATTCAGTCAGATGACATTTACTGCACATGTACTTTGTGCCTAGTCCCATCCATGTGCTTGGCAATGCCATTACTAAGGGACAGCAGAGAAGCACTCAACGCTCCTTCCCAAATGTCTCTTTTTACTTTTTTGAAAAATTATGTAAGTATTTGTCTGTTTTTCTAAGTAAACTGTCAGCTTCTTAAGGCTCTACCTTGCTCCTTTCTATCTCCCACAGTGTGTAGAACAAAGTAGATGCTTAGCAAATATCTGAGAAATAAGCCGACAATGAAACAATGAGAGTCCCAAGGAGAGGCCTCTGAGTGGAGACAGGGAGAAAGGCCTGTCACCATCAGAAGCGAGTGGCATCTTAGTCAAGTCAAAAGAACTTGAACTATGGAGGCCATGAGATGGGAACTGGGCTCCGAGTCACTGTGTGACCTAGGACAAGTAGCTCAATAGATCTGAGATTTTCCTCACCTTTCAAATAAAAATGCACCCCCCTACCTCCTTGAGTTGTTGGAGGGAAGAAACAGGAGAATTAAATGGCGGCATGTGGCCCACAGAATGGCTCAAGTACCCCTCTTCTCTGTGCCCTTTCCCTGGACAACGGGGTGGAGCCCAACCCTTTTGTCTTCTCTGGTTTTTCAAGAAACTTATCAAGATGAAAGGATCCAGGTCACCCAAGGAGTATCTAGGTTCACCCCACAGTACATATACCCTCTCAGAATTCTTTGAGAAAACTCTGGGAGTACACAGTTTTAGGTCAATTGCGCTTTCATGAAATGATAATAGCACCATGGCGTTTGTTTTACACATACATTATACCTCGCTTAATCCTTATATCAGCCCTTCGGAGTAGGTGTTCGTAGCCCCATTTCACAGATGAGGAGGTGGAGCTCTTAAACGCTTACCCGGGTTTGTACAGTTCATGGGGAAGGAGGCAGGATTTGAACTTCCTCCCTCGGTCTGTGTGATTCTAACGTGTATTCTCCTTCTCCTCTACCCCATGACATCTGTCCATAAATGTCAGAATAACTTTATTTTATCAAAAGCTGCCGTCAGAAGATGAGGAAATGAAAGTGAGGGGACGGGTGGGGAAAAGGAGGTAAAGAATCCTTCTTCTTTCTGAAACCAGTAGAAACGTTCCAATTCCATTTTTCACTGCCCATTGCATCCTAAGTACACGAAGGCCTCAGCCAAACCCCTAGGTATTTAAAGAGTAACAGAACTCCAGATTAAGTTAATATCCATGTTCAAATAGTAGCTGCAATGGGGTAATTGCCAAGAGTTATTTCTACCTTCATGAGAAAGGGGAGAAAACAAATATTAGCCAGGACCTTCAATCTGGAGCACTGAAATCGGATCCCAACAGGGCGGTGCCATGGTGGGGAGCTTGAGCACAATCAAATCTTTTCATGTTTCCACTCAAGACTGCTCCTTTCTCACCAGGCTCCCGCCTATCGGCTCCCCTCCAGCGACAATGAATTGGTACCAAAGTGATCTGGACTGTTTTGACACTACGCATCAATTCCACAGCCTCGGTTTTCATCGAAAATCAATTATTCTGGCTCATTACAGAGCCAGAGTGAGTTTTCCCATCAGAAGGGAAACTTTCATTCATTCTGCCTTTCACTGGCCCAGGAAGGAAAGACAAAGAGAGGAAAGCAGGAGGGAGCTATGCTCAAGTTATCAGAGAATGGCCACGTTTCCTCCCCTGGGACACAACCCAGAGAGATGGAATGTCACCGAGCCAAGCATGCAGAGTTCCAGAAGCAGGATTCAGGCTTCCTGAGAGCAGCCCAGTGAGTCTGAATCATCCCCCATCTCAGAGGCACCGAGAGGAGCCCCCACAAAGACTTCAGACTGGCAGGGAGAGAGGGGCAGGTTGAGTTTGCAGGAGGTGAAATCAAGCCACGGGTAACAGGAAGTGGGGTAAAAGTGTCACTAGATCACCAGTCTTTCTGCAATGAGACAATCTCCCCCAAA
>NW_011888885.1:556467-575489 GCF_000151845.1 Pteropus vampyrus | reverse complement strand
CTCTCTCTCTCTCTTTCAGATTTTCTCTTGGAAACAGAGAACTAGACTCTCTGCCAAGTGGAAATGTAACTCAAACTCTAAAGGGCTCAACAGAGGCTAGAAACTCAAGAGGCAAGATCCCCGAGAGAAGCCTGCTCTGTGGACAGGACTCCCGTTGGGTGCGGCTCTCAGTTTCCAGGAGTGGAGTATTACCGGGGGTCTGGGTAATGGTTGATAATGTATCTCAGTGCCCTGTGCCTGACCACCTAGAGGTAAGGATGATTACTTCACTTTGTAGAGGAAGAAGCGAGGCTTTGAGAGTCAAGAAGATCCTTTCATTGATTTGGTGCCTCCTATGTGCTGAGTGCCTTCCACTTGATATCCTCCCTCATAGCCACCCAGGAAGGAGGATGGGAGGCAGGCACCCTGAGGCCCTATAAATTCATAGGGCATCTTCCCTTCATCTCACAGCTTTTAAGAAGTGAAATCAGAACTCAAACCCAGGACCATGTGATTTCAAAGCCATTTTTTTCCCATCATACAGAGAGGCATGGGTTGAAAGAAGATGCCCCCTCAAGAGGTACAAGCAGGGACGTGGGTACACGCCCTGAAACCATCCAGTTCTTTCCTGAGCACCAGCAACAAGCAAAAGACGTGCCAAGCAGAGCCTGTTGTCTGCAGACTTGCCTGGAAGGAGCTGAGTAATGTGGACAGGTGGGCTTATTCAGAACTGGCTTTGCAAAGAGCCAAATCCTGAGCCGTACTGTGAAGAATGGGGACCAGAAGCAGCTGGAGACAAGCTTCTACAATGAGCAGGGTTTGTCCTGGGGTCCCTTTTCCTCAGTCCTTCCTCCCCACTGCTTGGGGGCTGCGTGGTTTGCCAGCACAGTGAAAAATGAAAATGTGGGCCATGTTCAAAAATTATTCTTCATAAGACGGCAACAGGGCATTAACCAACATAAGGTCCTTGTGCAACTGCTCAGGTCACATGCCCATGAAGCCAGCCCTCAGTGACTCCTTTTACTACCCACATCAGAGGACTGAGAGCCACCTTAGATATCTAGTTCCAGAAGTCCAGAGTCGGAGCTGCCTGCACAAGGCCCAGTAGCCCATAAGTAGCCCAGCAGGAACCATCACCAGCATCTCCTGATTCCTCATCCAGGCCTCTCTCCAAAAATGCCATTGCTGCTGGCAGCTACCACCATAAATCTGATCTCAGGCAGGCTTAATGAATAGCTGTTGATATAATCCCATTGCAAAAAGAAGTGATACTCATTTACACCCACGTGTAAATTAACTGGTATCAGTTTAAACTGTGAGCCTCCCAACAAGACTTTTATTTTCATGGGAATCAAAACCTTAAACTCAAGAAACACACTTCACTTGGTGGCCTTCCAGGCAGCAAAGAGTGGATCGGAAGGTGGTCTTGGGGACAGAAGGGAAAAGGCTTTTACCTGCCCACCTATGGGTCAAGCCAATCCCAGAGGGCAATGCATAGAGAGACTTGGTTTTGGGTCTTAGGGACCCCTTCTAGCCTCTCACAATGGCTCAAACAAGTACTTAATTTCTATAGTGTGGGGCTCACTGGGACAACTAAGCATTGTACTCTCCACCAAGGCTAAAGTTCTCTCTACAGGAAACATGGTGGCGTGACTTTGGCTTTTTTCCTCGAACTCATAGTGGAGTCAGTTCTTCCCCAAAACAAGACCTGACGAAGAAAGAAGGGAGGGAGAGAAAATAGGATGGAGGGTAGATGGGAGGGAAGGAGGAAAGAGAAAAAGGTAAGAAAGAAAAAAACATCGATTGTGCTTTTAATTGACTGTAAGCTTCATGAGAACAAGGACAATAGCTATCTTGTTGCCCCAGAGCCTAAGGCAACCAAGGCAGTCAGTATAGTGCCTGATGTACTGTTGGTGTTTAATAAATATTATAGATGGCTGTCTGGATGGATGAATGGATGGATGGATATATAGATGAATGAGTATATGAGTAGATGAATGGTTGGATGAATTCACATATGTGTGGGTGGATAAACAGGTAGATGGGTAGGTGAGTAGATGATAGATGGATGAATTGTTGGAGAATGGTTAGGTGGATAGATAAAAGGATGGTGAAGAGTGAGAGATGGGCGGGGTAATAGATGAATGGGTGGATAGATTGTTGAAAGCGTGGGTAAAATGCTGGGCCCTGTGGTAGACTTTTTTGTGTTTAAATCATTTTATTCTCTAAACACTGCCTTGAATCTTCTTTGAACAAGCAGAAGTTTAAAAAAGTAAATTATCTCTCATTAGCTGCGTGAGTTAAATATTATGCAAGGTCACCTCTCCTTTAGCTAGAAAGGGCCCAGTCAAGAGCCAAATCTCAGGCTACCTGAGTCAACTCAAAGCTCATTCCCCAGCACTAAGTGCGGGAAGAGGTTGGCCATGTGCCCAAGGTACATCCAGTAGCATTTTCTGTTTACCCTTTATCCTGAACCTCGAGGACCCATCCCTTGCTCCTGCCTCATGGACATAGGCACACTCAACATCTTTCAAACATATTCTAATTCATTCAGGCTCCTTGATGCAGCACATGTTTCTTTTCTGGAATATTCCAACCAATACCTCCTGTCTCTCAGAGATAAACTGACCAGGCTGGGTCAGGTAGGACATGAAGTTCCACTGACATGAAACCAAACCACACAAGAGAAATGTCCCAGTGAGTGCTCAGCTTTCTATAGGCTGATTCTGCGTTTGCACTTAGAGTCTTGACACACATCCTTCCCCTGCCCTTCTCCACCCCACTCTTTATTTCAACTCTCAAGGATGGTGCCATTTTTTGGAAGTCAGAGAACCCTAAGAGAACTTGATGAAAGCTAACGTATTCTACTCTACACCCTAAATCCTCACTAACATAAAATTATGTATACACAGACTGCTGACCTAATTCATTGTGTTGTGGAAGTCATTGTTTTGTGTGTGTCAATTCTTCATAATCCAGGCATCTAGTATGTGAATGATCCAAAGTGGTTAATTCTGCTCCCATTTCTCTGTATCACTGTCAAAGAATTAAACAGTAAGGTATATGCCAGGGCTCCACAAAGTTACATAAACTGACTCTGTCCTCTGTGAGTGTGGTAGGCAGCCCTACCACAGGCTCTCAAGGGTCCCTGGAATTTATGTCCTTGTCTACTTCCCTGCCCTTGAATGTTGGCTGGACCCAGTGACTTTCTTCATTGAGTAGAATCTGGATGTCCCTTCCAAGATTAGGTTACAAAAGAGCCTGACTTTCATCTTGTTCACTTGTTGCTCACTCTTGTGGAAGCCAGCTTCCATATTCTAAACTGCCCTGCGAAGAAGGGCAGCCTCTGGCCATTAGCCAGTGAGGAACTGAATCTTGCCAACAACCTCCTGAGTGAAACTGGAAGCAGACCCATCCCTTGTAGAGGTTCGAGGAGACTCTAGTCTCAACTGTAGCTAAGCCACACCCAGATTCTGCTCCACAGAAACTGAGACAATAAATGTGTGTTGCTTTGACCACTAAGTTTAAGGGTAATTTATTATACTTGCATAGATAACTAATATAGTTATCTCACATCCTATTGAACATGTGCTCTTTGCCAAAGTTTCTAAGGGGAAAAAGATGAAAAAGATCCACTCCATATCCTCTGAATAGTCTCAATCTGGGAATCGGCCAGTAAAAACAGATCATTATAATTCACTCAAATAAATATTATAATAAAGTTATTCTACATTAACAGAGTAAATAAACATTAAAAATCCATTGGTCAAGGCAAGTCACATAGCCAAACATGAAGTTAAGGGGAGGGGAAATATACTCCACCCCCAGCAGTGGGAGGATTGTGACAAAGGATGTAGGCACAAGAGAGGATAAGGAATTAGGACCAAAAAAACAATCTACTGCCATGAAAAGACATAATAAGGAAACTTAAACGCATGTTACTAAGTGAAAGAAGCCAATCTAAGAAGGGTACATACTCTATGATTCCAACTATATGACATTCCAGAAAGGCAACACTAGGTAGACAATAAGAAGATCAGTAGTTGCCGGGCAGGGAAGTGGGGCGGGGATGAACAGGTAGAGCACGGAGGATTTTTAGGGCAGTGAAAATACTCTGCAGGATATTATAATGGTGGGTACATGTCATTATACATTCATCCAAACCCACAGAATGTACACCACCAAGAGTGAACACTAATGTAAACTATGGACTTTGGGCGATTATGATGTGTCAGTGTAGATTCATCAGTTGTAACAAATGTACCCCTCTGGTGCAGGATGTTGATAAAGGGGGAGACTTTGCACATGTGGGGGCAGGGGGTGTATGGGAAATCTCTGTACCTTCTATTCAGTTTTGCTGTGAACCTAAAGCTGTTCTAAAAATTAAAGTCTATTAAAAATACAATCTACTATAAAGAACTATGGCAGTCTAGAAAAATACATTTAATATATGCATCTAAAAAACTGAAAGGATTTGTGTCACATGTTGACACCGGATGATAGTAGCTTGCACATAATTCTTACTTCCCTCTGTATATTTTTTCCCATCTCCAAATAGTCTACAATCAGCATGTTTACATTTAAAGTAAGAAAAAATGTTACAAAAAAATACATAAGAAGGGCTTTTGGAGCACAAAGGAAAGAGAAATTATTTCTGGATGAGACAGCTCAAGAAAGTACCTAAAGGCTGGTAACGTGGAGCTGGCATTGAAGAATAAAAAGTCCTCTAGCAGAGGAGCATAAGAGCATTTTGGTTCCAGAAAAACAGAATAAGGCCACTAATCCAGGAGTGGAACTTGCCTTAAAGCTGCTATGACAGTAAGTGCATCTAAAGGGTCTGCTGTGCAGCCGAGCCCAGGTGCACTGACAGGTAAGTGGCGAGAGGCGGTAAACTCACCTTATGGATAGCAAAGTCAGGAGGAAATGGGCATTACTTAAGGAATCTAAAGTGTCAAAGGTCGAGAGAACTTTCTGAAGTTCTTCATTTCTAAAGCGCCTTCATTTATTTTAGGTCATCTTTAAAATTAATTTTTAATAGCAATTTCATACGCTTCAACCTAATAGCAAGAGGGGACCTGAGCCCAAAGAGGATGCATGCTCTTCCCACAGCCTCTGAGACAGTGAGTGGCAAAGTCCAGATATGCCCAGTGCCGTTTCCAGAGCAAAGAAAGGACAATGGCAACAACTTTAAGCTTCTTCTGTGACTAGTTCTGATAAGGGTGGGTTTGGAGAAGAACATCTTAGGCCTTCACAAATGCTGACCTTGGAGGGTTTTACTGTGTGTGCATTGTCAGGCTCATAGTAAAGAAATTACTTAATGTTCGGCCATCATCACTAAAGCAGGTGCATCTGACTTTGTCTTTAAAGACCTTCTGCAGGTCGGCATGAGGTGAGCAGAGTCTTGGAAGGTCTTCGTGGACAGAAACAGCGTCTCGTTCTTATCTGCAGTGTCTACAGGTCACGGTGCAATTCTGATGTTTGCAGTAATGTTTGCAGACCCGGTGCCTGATGTCTCTTCACTTCCACCCTTTCAGGCTGTGGGGCCTTCAGCCAATGGTCTCACCCCTCTGTCTCCTACTCTCCCAGGGTCAGAAGGAGTCTCCAGGTCTTGTTTTGTGACTTTGATTGTTAAAGAGTTTTGAGTGGCAGCGGGTGGGGCAGAGGGGAGCAGAGGATGGGGATATTGTAGCCATTAGGGGGCCCTGAAGCTCAAGGGTGGCTCCACTGAGCCACTTTTTGTATTGCATTCAGAAAACACAGGTTTTTATAAGAAAAAAAAGGGGGCAAATCCATCCCTATGCAGGGGGGATTTGGGAACAAGCATTAGCCTCCTAAGAGGGTTCACAAGGTTATACTTAGTACCGCTTTCTCTCTCTCTCTCTCTCTCTCTCTCTCTCTCTCTCTCTCTCTCTCTCTCTCACACACACACACACACACACACACACACACGCACGCTCATTCGTATCAAGCACCAGGTTGAATAGGTCAGAAAGGAATGGTACCATTGTTCCCTGTTTATGCCTGTTTTTCAAGAGACTGCCCCAGAAAGTCACTTCTCTACCCTTCCCCTACCTGAAAATGAGATTAGAACTTGCCCTTGATTTTGCCCCAGGGCTAGTCCAGCTCAGAATGCTCACAGCAGGGCCATTCACTGCGCACTAATCATTTCTTCCTATCTCCCCATGAGATTAGAATGCTCTAGGCTCTGGCTCCTGGTACAGCCTGACTGTGTTAGGCCCCGACACTCCCGGCCACTGTGAAATACCCTGGAAAAAACAGGTCCTGGAAGAAAAGATCTCCTTAAGGAGCTGCAGCCTCAAACTCCTCTTTCACTGTACTTGGCGGGGATGGGGGCAGGGAGTAGAGAGAGAAGTGGACATAGAAGGAGGAGAATCTGCATGTCTCAGGAGACCTCTGCCCTAATGGAGACTGCTTGTAGGGAAATCTGATGAAGCCCTTGAAAATTCCTCCTCCCCCTTGGTAGGTCCCAAGCTAGAGCCCAATAATGCCCTAGGCCCTCAGAAGCCTCAACTACCGAATCTCCAAGCCTCCCCTGAAGATGAGCTTCTCAGTTTCATCTCCCGATTTCCCAGGAAGAAGAGACTGCGCACTTTGAGTTACCTTCAGCCAAGCTTCAGGCTTGGGACCCACCTGCCACTCTCTCTCTCTTCCCAGCTCTCATTTCAATCAAACAGATCTCCTGAATGTGGCCTGTAGCACTAAAGCCTCAGAGGAGAGGCCGCTTCTGTGACTCCTTCCAGCTGTCAGAGAGGCCAGCTAAGAATAACCACACCCGAAATAGCACTTGGGGTGGTTTAGGTGTGGCTCAGCCCAGACGCAGGTGGATGGACTCGATGACTTTAGGGAGTTCCTTCTACTCCTTGTATATCTCATTCATTCAACAAAAATGTATCGATCACCTACTATGTGCCAGGCATTATGCTAGGTACTGGGTATGCGACGATAAATAAGATACTTGGCCCCTGTCCTCATGGAGATCTGAGCTTAATGAGTAAACCACAGCCCCACCTTTGTCCCACCATCTTGCCTACTCCAGTTGGGGTCAGTAGGTCCTACCTGTGCCATGGCACTGTGTTCAGACATCTGGCCTACCTTGGAACACACTGTACTATTTTTACCCATCTCTTCAGTTGCTTCCTTACTAGATTCTGAATTCTGAAAAGAAGAATCATTTCTCAATCCCCAGAACTTAGCACACTGCCTGGCCTATTGTAGATATAGAATAAAGGTTTGTTAAATAAGTTGATGGATCAATGGATGGATGAATGGATGGATGGATGGATGGATGGATGGACGGACAGACAGATATAGATCAATCGATCAAGTACTTTATGCAGATACTAACTTGCAGGAATTTTCTTCCGTCTGCTTCTTTCCTTGAACCCAATTTGGTTTGGCTTCACTATATCAGTTTGGGCCACCCTAAAATTAAATATAATTCATCAAAAGTGAACATTTGAGGGAGAATAAGATGGCTATTTAGGACATACATGCCGATGCTTCTCACTCCCACACTTTTTTCTGCTAAGTCCAGACATGCCCTCAGAGTCCTTCTCAACACACTTTCTGAGACATTTGCAGCCAACTACTGGAGATGTTAGATATGGTGAAGCTTATCTGCCATCCACAAACTAGAAGATCAAGGGGTTAGATTCTGATAGATCATTGAGATCAAATGATCGGGTGTGAAGTTTCTAAAACGAGTCATGATCAACAGGCCTGTCCTATTTCAACTAATACCAAGCGATACTTACAAATACATTAATGTTTTCATTTAGATGTTAGTTAATGATTTTGTTGTATATACTGAATGTCGAACTGTTCACTCACCTCCATAAGAAGCTCTCTGAAATTCCCAAATTCCCCAGGGAAATTCCGGAATTTCCAAAGCCAGCCCTAGAAAGGGTCAAACTCTAATCATGTCACCATCTCATCCAGAACCTCCAATAGCTCTCCATCACTCACATGATAAAACTCCAGCTCCTTAACAGAGCATTCCAAACCTCCCATAAGATCCAAGATGCAGCCACAGTGGACATCCTGCCCACGCGCCAATTCCCACTACTGGAACTTTGCCTTCATTCTCTCCTTCTCTAAGAATGCGCATTCCCCATCTCTACCTAGTTTAAATCTGCCCATTCTTGTGAGAACATGGAAAAATGCTTCTAATTAATGATTCATTTTTAACAGTGAACACAAGAACATATGCTTAATACAAAAACATATGGCATGACAACAATAGCTATCACGAAGCTGTCCCCAGGGGAAAAGATTGGCAAAAAATGCAGCAAAATGCCAACTTATGTTGGTGGTACGGAACTGTGAGATACTTCTTCTTTCCTTCATTTTCTAAATGGTTTTTAACGTAGTTCCGTCGTTCTTGTAATGAGATTATTATATATAACCAACATCTACTATACGAAGGGAATTAAGCTACTTTTAAACCTTAAGCCTTTATCACAGTTAGTTCAAATGTTATCACAACATTTGAAGGTATGATAACAAGGCGCCTTCCCTAACTACCCACTGCTATTGTCCCCATAAGACACTGGATCTTCCCCTCTGTGTTCCATAGTCTTTCATTACTGTCTCTCCCATTACTCGGAGGAGTTATCAGGCTCTATACTGAATCATAGATGATTGTATATATGCCTGTCTTTACCTTTATGATGAAAAGATATTATTTTTGAATCAATAAATGAAAAAATGGTCATGTTTTCAGCTTGCACTGGTCAGAATATTATAATATGATATGATATGGAATGAATCATTACATTCTAATTACTACTTTCAACTTTTAATATGACCCCCCTCCATTTCCACTTCTCCTCCCCAAAATTATTCCAAATCTCAGACAATTATCTCCAAGCATTTATAAGACCAAAATGTAGGGACCATCAGGGTGGGAACTGCCCAGATCTCTTACCACACACTGACCTTTAAAACAAGCAAAATCAACCACTTTAGGTAACTAATTTGTGGGAAATATGAACATCAACTCTTGGTTGCAAGCTGTACACTGATCTGTGCGATTAAGCATTCAGCCAGTTGGGGAGAAGAATTAGGTGTGCCGATGCTACTGACAGTAAGAGAATGGGCCCTCGCTCCGGACTGAAACTGTGCAGAATTACCCATCAGACTCCCACAGGTACAGCATAATTGGTGGAGGATTATTTGTTTGAACTTGCAAAATGGATTTCTCAAATGTTTGAGCCGGTTCTAGAAGCGTTTTCAAAGTGCCTGCATACTCATCTTAAATACACACATTATTAAGGGATTCTATTTGACATTTAACAATTTTGTATATTAATATTCCCCTCTTTGGCCTAAATAGCCTAATTCGTCTTAATCCATAGCATCAAAAGTCATTACACAAAAAGAACAAGATGTTGCCGGAGCCACTGTGGCCCAGCATCGAATTTGCGTGAGCTGAGATGATTCAGGCAGATTTATATCCTGTTATTTCCTGAACTCGGAGCAAAACCTCACAGGTTCAAGACTTTGAAAGCATTTGTCTGAGCAATCTCACTTTATCACTTTGAAAGGGATGGAGTTTCTGTCATCTGCTCAAGCAGCGATACCTTCATGAAAAAGAAAATTATCTCTCTCTCTCTCTCTCCAGCTGGGTATGTGAACCCCAGGGTGAGTCCAAGGCCCATGGCCACTGGGAAAAGGGGGATCTTTACTTAATCTTCTTTTCCCTGGAAATTTTTCTTTTACCTCTTGCCTTGGGTTTCTATGACATGGAAAGATACTTGTAGAGAGTATAGGTGGAACTTCAGATTCTGAAATTATTACTTTGTTCTTCTCACTAGCAAATGAAATAAGAGTTGGGCTGGAGTAGTGGTTTTTAATCATTTTTGAGTCACACACATCTTTGAGAATCCGATGAAAGCTATGCATTCTCTCCCTTCAGAAAATCAAATATGTGCACACGTGCAAAATTTTGCTTGCAAATATAAGTGGTTCACATGGTGAATTTACTCATCCATGGGTTTCCCAAGGGTCCACAAACCCTAGTTTAAGTGTCTCTGATCTAAGTAACAAACACTTGCATGTCCTTTTGATTTGCAGAGCATTTTCGAATCTTTCTCTCATTATACAACTTAGTAAGGTAGGTACCCATTTTACTCTCATGCAAAAGAAGTATTGTCAACCTGGCTTATAAGAAATACATTTTGACTTTTTGCTCTCAAATAGTTTTCACCCACTCTTAATGGGAAACTGCACTTTGAAAATTCAAATTCTACTTGTTGCATTCTTTAAAACTCATTTGTTAACACTAATTCCTTTTTTTCCCCTATAAAAATGAAAAGATCATGGACCAGATTCAAAAGGCCTGAACTAGAATCTAGACACTGCCTCCTCTAGCTGTTACTAAGTCTTGTCTCTGAGCCTTGGCTGTTTCATCTGAAGAAGGGGCATGACAACACCTACCTCACACTGGTCCAGAGGATTACATGAGTCACGCCAGGATTCTCTTCTGAGCCACACCCCCCAGTGGGACATATCAATATCTCAGAATACATTTCAGCCGACCTATTGTTTCCATAACACAAACTACAAAGAGTCCAACCTACAAAATCTTCTAGACTGGTGGCGCTAAGCAGAAGATAGAGTTGGCAAGTGTTGCAGGTAGCAGGAGGGTTTTTTAAAAAGGTTTCTTAACTCCTGAGATAACAATGATTTAAAGTATCTATCCTGATGGTCATTTCCCTGCTGTCTACCTTTGAATGGGAGGCTATGAGATCAAAGAAACCCAGTCGTTTCATCAAATATCCTGAGTGATTAATAAACTCTTGGAACAAACTCATGGTTACTGTCATATGCTAAGCATGAACCTAGCCAGAATCCAGGCCTCTTGCCATCTGGAGGAGCCTACTAGACCACCACTTAGACATTGCCTGACACCTTTGCTCAAAATAACTAGCCTGTCCTTGCTCACTGCATCCCTGCTTTTCACCCAATGGGCTACTGGCAGCCATGGTCAGGGGTAAAATGGCAAGGTGGCATGGCAGATAGGATGAGAGCTTCCGGGCATCTTTGCCCCCAGACTAAGAGGAAGCAGGCAGGGCCAAAGCTAGGCCGTCGGCACTGCTGTGTGACCTAGGATAAGGTACCACCTGTGGGAGGAATGATTAGAAAGATGGCTCCCCCAGGCTGGCCCAGCTCTGCGGGCACAAGACTTGGTGGTCAGAAAGAAGCCTGGGTTTCAGCCCTTGCTCTCCCCCGGACCTGATGCTTATGATCAGTGAATAGACCGAGTAACCCTGGAGCAAGCCTCTCCTCAGGTATCTGCCCTTCTTGCTGAAGATTTAGGCCTGAGAGCACAGGAGTCAGCAACAGCAACCATAAATGAGTAGGAAGGCAGATGGCCCCAGCCTGGGATTAGATATCACCAACCCTGCTCTTACTGACTGTCATTTATTTGATTAACAAATACTTAAAGAGCCCCTTCTTTATGCCAACTATAGAGATTTTCTTTTCTTTTTTTTTTTTCAATTACAGTTGACATTCAATATCATTTTACATTAGTTTCATGTGCATTAACTACATAGGTTTTCATTGCCTTCTTTAAAATCTCGGCAAGATAATAATTATTATTCCCATTTTATAGGGAGGGAAACTGAGGCTCAAAGAGACTAAGTCATTTGTTCAATGTCATACGACTAATGAATGGCAGGGTTTGGATGCACACTCACTTGTGTCTGGCTCCAAAGTCTCAGTGGGCCCATCTAAAGCCTTAGGTCAGTGGCTGGCAAATCTGGCTGCATGTTCGAATCACCCACAGAGCTCTAAAATTCTACCAATACCTCAGCCTCATCCCAGAGATTCAGATTTGATTGGTCTAGGGTGAGATGAGGCATCAGGGTTTTTGTTGTTGTTTTACATTTTTCCTGGTGATTCTAATCTGCACCCAGGTTTAGAACCACAGATTTAGTTGAATTACTCATCCCAGTCAAACTCATCCTATTTCTACCCAAATATCTAAAGAGACAGATGGTCATCAATCAGGAAGTGAGGTTTGATATGGCCTCAGACAAGATTCTCATTTCTAAAATGTAACTTTACTCCCTGTCACTCCTTTGGATCTTGAACTTTTCACTGTCCCTCTTTTTAATATTAAATAATACTTGTTATCTTGATGCATCTTAGTGGAGACTAGCTATAACTAACTAATATCAAGAATGGATTGTTTGAGTGGGAAAACTCAGAAATGGTGAAATTTGTGGTAAGAAAGTTAGGCTAAATAATAATAATAATAATAATAATAATAATAATAACAACAACAACAACAACAACAACAATAACAATAATAATAATAATAATAAATAACCTGTATTGAGCACTTATATTCTGGTCCTTTTCTATGTACTTCATAAGCATTAATTCAACTACCCTATGAGGTAGGTATGTCTACCTACTATTTTACAAATGAGGAAACTGAAGCATAGAGAAGTTATTCAATAACTTGCTCAATGTTACCCCAACAGACAACCTGACTCCATAGTATATGCCCTAAATTTAGTTCACTTGATGGTTTTCCTCAAGACTAGGACTAACTAGGGCTCCCTGACCCCACTCAGAGCCTTGTTTCTACTTCAGCCTCCTGTACATGCAGCTACCTAGCTCTTCTACGTACATCAGCCTCCTCAAAGGGTTGATATGAACATTAAATGAGATAATGCATGAAAGATACCTCACATGCAATAAATGCTCAACAAATGTTAGCAAATATTATTTTTCTGCACACATTAGCAGTGTGCAGTTAGGGAAGGAGCCCTAGCCTGATGGTCAAAAGATCTGGGGCCTCACTGCAAGGCTGCTACTAAGTGCATGCACATCCTGGTCAAGTTACTTTCCTCTCTGGGCTTCAGTTTTCTTCTTCTAAAGTAAAGGCTTTAGGTCGAATCATCTACATAGCCTCTGAGAAGTCCTGCAATAAAGAAATTTAGGGTTTCCTAAATTAATATGACCACTGCGGATACAATTCTTCACCCTTCCCTGCATCCACACTCTTTGCTGTGATTTTGCATTTCTTGCCACTAGAGATGGAATATATTTCTTTGCCTCATTAACACTGGGCTCAGCCATGTGACTTGATCTGGCCAATGTGATGTTAGTTGTCATAATGGAGGAAAAGGCTTGAAATATGCTTATGGACATAAGTTTTCCCCCTTGTTCTTCTATTATTGTAAGGAGAACATACCCTGATAGCTTTCTGATCCCAGAAAAATAAGAGACTTGTGAAGCAGAGGCACCCCAGCTACCCTACAGGTTTGTCAGCAAAGGAAAAAAAGTAAGAAAAATACATGTTATTGTTAGCAACTGAGTTTGGGGTTGGTTTGTTACTTAGCATGAGTGTAGCAATAGCTGATCGATGTAACTACCAAACCATTTCTTAGTTAACAGCTATGAAACATCCAAATGAACTAATGTTCCAAGGAATACATTTTAAGAAGTTCTCTGGGAACATCTGAGGCGAGTCAGTTTCCCCAATTTTCATACCTTCTTTAGCCCCACCACACACACCCTTTGTTTAGAGTTTAATACAGATGTCTCATCTCCCTGCACAAACTGTAAGCTCCTTGAAGGCAGGACCTTCTCACAATCGTCTTTATATCCTCGCTCCACAGTGAAATGCAGACAAGATGATCTCTAAGTATCCTCCCATTTTCAACATCGTAGAGATAAGCAGCCAACACCCCTCCTTCAATAAAACATCTGTGGAGGCTGAGAGCCAGTACCATTCTCTGTGCCAGCCTCCCCATGTCCACACTTGATTTCTGGTTTCAATTCAGCCACCATTTACAGGGCTCAGATTAACTGCTGCCTGTCATGACATTACAAAGACGAGCAGGACATACTCTCTCCACTGTCAGTTAGCTGCTGCCAGTCTAACTGACACTGAGATTTGATCCTCAAAGTCCATAGACAGAGACACGCAGGAGAGGGTCAGTCACCCAAGGTTTCCGAGCAGGACATGGCATGGCTAACCTCAAACCTTGGGCCTTTGTGGCACTGTTTACTGCTCTTTCCTCTGGAGTCCAGATCATAAACCATCCTGCCTTCAATGCAAATCCAAGAAAGTCAGTCTGTTATTTCATGGAGCTTCTAACTAATTAAGCTTCCCCCCGCCCCTTCCCAGGCAACTCTGAAGGCTCTTAAAGCCAATTTGGGGGATTTCCTAGAGGGGGCCAGGCTCTTGTCTCTTGAGCAACATCCTTTCACACCCTCTAGTGGTTAGAGGGCAATCTGACATCCTGGAGAAGCCAGGAGACTCCCCAGGGCCTATAAAGAGAGCCTTTAACACTAAACATGGTCCTCTGGGAAAGCCATTTGGCAAGGAGAATCTAAAGCCATAAACACAATCCTACCCTTTAACCCAGTAATTCCACTTCTGGGACTGTGCTCCAAGGTGATAATCCAAAAGTAGAGGGAAAGTCTGCTAGCACAATGATGTTCAGTGCCTCATTGTTTATAATATCTAAAATGGGTAAATATTCTAAATGACCAAAAATAGGGAAATGGCTAATCAAATTATGACCCATCCGCACAAAAGAGTAAGTATCGTGAAGTCACTTAAAATGGTGGAAAGATACATGAATATTAAAATCAGAGGGACCAATCTAGTCTCCATCAGCTGGTTATTGTTGAGAAGCTGGTTAAGCTCTATGAGTCTCAGTTTGTCAGTATGTAAAATGGAGCAAATGACAACCCACTTGCAAATTGAAAAGATTAGGCGAGAGACTGTGTGTGGAGCCCCTGACATGTCTGGCCCACAGCCAGAATAATTATAGTAATTATTGGTATCTCTAAGTTTTAAAATTATGTTACAAAAGGGAAAACACATCTGAAATCATGGTAAGAAAAAAGCAAGATGCAAAATTGTATAGTCACTATGATTGCATTTATGCAAAAATAAAAAAAAAAGGAAGGAAGGAAAGGGAATAAAAGAAGGAAGGAAGGAAAATGCACAGGGAAAAAAATTCTGAAATATATACATCAAATGCTGACAATTATTCTTTTCTTGAGTAGGGTATGCTCAGAACCGAGTATGCATTGGAAATCTAAAGATTAAATAAAGTACCCTACTAAGTAACACAGTCAAGTCCACTAGGTGAGACAGTTAAGTCAACAGGCAACACAGACAAGAGGAAAGGGGGCCAGGGCAGGAGGTGGAAGGAGGGAGGACTCAGGAAAAGTTACCTGGGAGACAGAAATAGTACCTGAGCTGATCTCGAAGACTGGTGCATTTTTCCCCAAGTGACAACTTATTTGGGGGAATTTAATTTTATGACAACTCACCCAGCTTCACTCCAAGTAAGGTATTCAGAAGTAGTTGAGGAAGGGAGTTGAGAGGAGGGCAATGGAAACTAAGTGCACTGGCTTGTATTGAAACCCACCCCTACCCTCATCCTGCAGAACCCTCAGTCGTTCCTACACAGGGAAGTACCCAGCCTAAAAGAAGCATAGATAGTGACAGTCAAATCAGCACCACATGAGTGAGTTGAGGCTGTTTTTCCCTTCTGTCACTATATTAGCTACTTAGAATTTTCCAGAGAGAATCACAAGTGCCAAGTAAAATTTTACATATTTAGCAAGGTTTTACTCCCTTGGCTGTCCTAGCAATAAAGAAAGAGCCCTGCAAGCCTCTTTGACTCTACCCCAAATGTAGAGTCAGGTGCAATTAGTAATAGATATAATAGTCTACAAGGCCTCCAGCCTGAAATGTACTGGGGTCCTGAAGCCAGAACACTCTCACTGGCCCTTGCTCATGAGGGAGGTCGCTGAAGCTGCAGCCTCATCTGACTCCCCTCTCTAGGCCAAAAGGTTAGAGTCATAGGAGCCTCTAGCTTTTTCTTTTATTTTCATTTGACCCCTAGGTTTCCAGGTCATAAAAGTAAGACCTAGACAATTTGAGGTGCTCTGAGAATCCAGATATCAGTGTATCTGCGGTCACATACCTTGAAGAGCTTGCTTGCCCTCCAAATTTTTTCTGTTCACCTTGGAGAAGTAGCTCTCTGTTCCAGTTACCACTGGCTAGGTAAAAAAGTTTAGTGGTATAAAAAAAAATTCAATCCTTTTCTTATACCCACGGATTCTCTTAATCAGAAATTTTAAATGGGCGCCGTGCAGTGCCTGACTCTGCTCCATTATGTGGAGGGCCTCAGCTGGGAAGATTTACGCTGAAGCTGACTTCATGGCTGGGAACTAGGATCATCTTAAAGCTCACTCACTCAAATGTCTGGTAGTTGAGGCAGGCCATAGGCTGGGACCTCAGTGGTGTCTGTCAGCAGAAACACCTACACGTGGCCTCTCCATGTGGCTGCTTGAGCTTCCTCACATCATGGTGCCTAGATTCCAAGAATGAGCTTCCAAAAAACAACCAAGCCTTGAAAGTCATATACCATCACTTCTACTATAGCCACAGTGCTCCTAGATTCAAGGGGAGGGAACACAAGAACACAGACTGTGACTCTTGATGGGAGAAGTGTCAGTCACATTACAGGACAAGCATGTGGGATGGAAGATGCAACTATTTTCGGAAAATAGAATTTGCAACACTCTCCTTTACCATTGGAGTCAGTGAGAAGCTGTACCTCATCAGTCTAATTACATTTTCTGCTGAGTCACAAGACATAGTTATCTTGAGGCCACTGCTATCATGAAGAGTAAATCACTTTTATTTTCTTCCTCTTCTTATAGCTCCCATCCCCAGAATACTCTGGAACTTGTTCTGAGGGAACCAATCCGGAAATCTGAGTATCCCTGAACTGTTCCCAAGAACCATCTACACAGCATGTTAGGACATCCTGTCCCACCAGACTGCTCTTCCTCTCCACACCTACTACAATGTCTTAGGAGGACAAGGTGACCTTTTTTTTTAATAGCCAAGAGGTCTTAGTCCAAAGGCTAATTGTCAGTCTCAAAATGTTCAGTCACATAGTGTTTCTCATCAAAACAAAACAAAATAAATACCTAAATAAATTCACCTGGCCAGCTTACTAGGTATATATGAGTTGACTAAAGCTTAAGCCTATACAATAAGAGTTAAGGGAGAAGAAAAAAACTCTGAGGATGTGGCGACATAAAACCTGAAAGATGGCTTTGGTATATATCACTCTGAAATCCCAAATTAGAAAGGAGTTGTTTGACACATACAAGTAGGCCCCATTTTAAGAAAACTCAATTGGCAATAATCTAAAGTCTAACAACAAATTTTAAAAATGCAAGAGTACTTCTTCATTTTCTATCGAAGATGATATTTTTATTAAAAGAACTTCGTGGATGGATTTAGGTGTTGGTTTATAGACTGGCAACAACTAAGAGGCAGAAAAATACAAAACTAAGGATTGGGATCATAGCCACATGGAGACCAATCACAAATCAAGACAAACTTCCGAAGCTGTAACATCCAGAACTATGGAATCAGGGTTTGCTTTATACACATGCACATAGATTTTAAATGACAAACCAGGAATTTATTCATTGTATTAAATCAAATATTCCTATGATGTGGACCTGAGGCTGCATCCCAGGCTTGAGAAGTAAGATGAACAAATGCATAGAGACAGCAAAACAAGTATGGCATGTTTATGGGATGTGGAGGAGACAGACATGCCTGGAGAAAAGGGTGTGTGTCGGGAAGCAGAAGAAAATAAAATTGGCCAGGTAGGGTGGAGCCATTTTAGCAGGCTTTGAAAGCTAATCCGAGGCGTTTGAACTTGAATTGTTAGACAATAGAGAGCTTCCAAGGGTTTTTCCTCCAAGAGTGGCATAATCAGGGGGGAGTTTTAGGATTATTAATCTAGTAAGAGCATCTGAAGATGGAGTGCAGACAGGGACAGCAGCTATGGGACTGTCACAGACTTGAAACTGAGGGAAGGAAAGCCTGATGGTCTTTTTCCATATGAAAGGCATTTTAAAGGAAGATAACGCATATATTCATCAGAGCCCAGATTTTACCACAAGTCTTCCCATCTTTGGAATAGTGCTACTTCTAAATTATTTCTTCAGAATTATCTGTTCTTGGATCTGAAGTCCCTCTTCAATTGTTTTTCCAGCTTCTAAAAATCCATGTTATTAGATTAGGAAACAGGATGGGTTAAATCCACGGTTGTTCGAGGTGTAATCAAAGATGAATGGAGATTAGAAATATTTTAAGCTAACCTTTGGGTTCTTAAGCCTTCAAGATCAGGTTCACCTTTCAAACTTGAACCCTGAGTAGTCCATGTTTCAGTGACATGCCAAATAATCAAGTCCCTATACTTCTTGGGAACTGCAATATATTCATTTTAAATTCAATAATATCTTCTTTTAACAATGTAATTAATTTCTTTTTTAAGAAATGGTTACAAGTCAAGTCTGATAGAGAATAAGATGATCACTCAAACTGGGTAATGGCTCTTTGGGTTAAAATCAACAACGACAACAACAAAACATATGAGACTTCGAAGAAATGTATTGAGATAAAATGAAAGTGTTTTCTTATTATCTTTTGAATCTCTGTATATTTATAGTGATGTCCCATTCTTCCTTTATATTATTCATTTGTGCCCTCAGTCACTTTGTCTTGACCGATATTGCCAGTTCGTCTTATTTTGAAGTCTGCTCAAAGATCTAGCTTAGAGGTATAGGAAACAAAAAGAGAAAAAAAAATGCAACTTATCTCCTTGTGTAATCTGAACTGGATGAAAAGGAAATTTCCAGAGAGAAGTTGCAATAAAGCTTTTGAATAAGGGTAGGAGCTCAATTTGGCTGACATTAAGTAAAGGCTCTGCCAAGATATGTCATTGTTATCGTCAATAGAACTGAGATGCAGGTAAAAATTAACAAGAGGATCCCTGTCCTCAAGCTCATAACCCATGAGCTACTGAACATCCTTCTTTGTTGGCTACTTTTCCAGAGGTAACATTTACTTAAATGTCTAATTCATACTCTTCACTTTCCTACCCTTGTGACAGAGATGTTAAATCTTCACTAAATAGCCATGTGTTCTCCAACCTTTCTCAAATTCC
>NW_011888885.1:533240-556417 GCF_000151845.1 Pteropus vampyrus | reverse complement strand
CAAGAGTGGCATAATCAGGGGGGAGTTTTAGGATTATTAATCTAGTAAGAGCATCTGAAGATGGAGTGCAGACAGGGACAGCAGCTATGGGACTGTCACAGACTTGAAACTGAGGGAAGGAAAGCCTGATGGTCTTTTTCCATATGAAAGGCATTTTAAAGGAAGATAACGCATATATTCATCAGAGCCCAGATTTTACCACAAGTCTTCCCATCTTTGGAATAGTGCTACTTCTAAATTATTTTCTTCAGAATTATCTGTTCTTGGATCTGAAGTCCCTCTTCAATTGTTTTTCCAGCTTCTAAAAATCCATGTTATTAGATTAGGAAACAGGATGGGTTAAATCCACGGTTGTTCGAGGTGTAATCAAAGATGAATGGAGATTAGAAATATTTTAAGCTAACCTTTGGGTTCTTAAGCCTTCAAGATCAGGTTCACCTTTCAAACTTGAACCCTGAGTAGTCCATGTTTCAGTGACATGCCAAATAATCAAGTCCCTATACTTCTTGGGAACTGCAATATATTCATTTTAAATTCAATAATATCTTCTTTTAACAATGTAATTAATTTCTTTTTTAAGAAATGGTTACAAGTCAAGTCTGATAGAGAATAAGATGATCACTCAAACTGGGTAATGGCTCTTTGGGTTAAAATCAACAACGACAACAACAAAACATATGAGACTTCGAAGAAATGTATTGAGATAAAATGAAAGTGTTTTCTTATTATCTTTTGAATCTCTGTATATTTATAGTGATGTCCCATTCTTCCTTTATATTATTCATTTGTGCCCTCAGTCACTTTGTCTTGACCGATATTGCCAGTTCGTCTTATTTTGAAGTCTGCTCAAAGATCTAGCTTAGAGGTATAGGAAACAAAAAGAGAAAAAAAAATGCAACTTATCTCCTTGTGTAATCTGAACTGGATGAAAAGGAAATTTCCAGAGAGAAGTTGCAATAAAGCTTTTGAATAAGGGTAGGAGCTCAATTTGGCTGACATTAAGTAAAGGCTCTGCCAAGATATGTCATTGTTATCGTCAATAGAACTGAGATGCAGGTAAAAATTAACAAGAGGATCCCTGTCCTCAAGCTCATAACCCATGAGCTACTGAACATCCTTCTTTGTTGGCTACTTTTCCAGAGGTAACATTTACTTAAATGTCTAATTCATACTCTTCACTTTCCTACCCTTGTGACAGAGATGTTAAATCTTCACTAAATAGCCATGTGTTCTCCAACCTTTCTCAAATTCCTTTTTCAGTTAGACTGGAGTCACGTGACTAGTTCTGACCAATGGGATGTAGAGATTCACTCAACTCTTATTGGGAGGTTAGGGGAATGGGAGAGGTAAAGCTTGATGGGTTAAGCCAATGAGCTTGGGGATTTTATTTGTTACCACAACTAAGGCTTCTTGCTTAAAATTCTGAAATAGCTATGCAGAGGATGGTTAAAATTGATCCAGGCAATAGTGGAAAGATCAGGGGCTTTAGAGTAGCTCTAGCCTGGATGAAGTTAGTGACAGGCTTAAAGGCAGCTTGTTGGAGTCATTTGCAGTCTAGAAATCTCAGAAGAGATCAATCCTTTTCCTCTTGTGATAACAGACCTAGTGCTCCTGGAGATAGGGAAAGAGAATCAGTGGCCTCCCTGGGAGTCTCCCACAGACTGACCACAGACTAACCACAGACTGCTTGAGTTTTTGTACATCATAAAGGGTGTAGGCCTTTATCCTATCTACTCTGTCATCCAAAAAGGACTTCCAAGGAAATAAATTATGCTATTTCTTCCTTTAAAATACAGATATAAGCAATGGATAAGTAAACGGTACATCTGGACAAAGGATTATTCAGCACTAAAAAGAAATGGACTATCAAGCCATGAAAAGACATGAAGGAAACTTAAATGCATATAACTAAGTGAAAGAAGCCAATCTGAGAAGCCTACATACCATATGATTTCAACTACATGCCATTCTGGGAGAGGCAAAACTATGGAGACAATAAAAAGATCAGTGGTCACAGGGTGAGGTGCAGGAGAGATGACTAAACAGCACAGAGGATTTGGGGCAGTGAAAATACTCTGTATATTACAACCATAGATATGTGTCATTATACATTTATTCAAACCCACAGAATGTACACCACCAAGAATAAACCCTAAGGTAAACTGTGGAATTTGGTGATTATGATGTGTCAATGTAGGTTCATCATTGCAACAAATATACCACTCTGGTGGGGGATGTTGATACTGGGGAAGGCTATGTCTGTGTGGGAGTGGGGAGTATACAGGAAATCTCTGTGCCGTCTTCTCAATTTTGTTGTAAACCTAAAACTGCTCTAAAAAAATAAAATCTTTATTTAAAAAATATACTAAATTAATGTTTCCTTCTTAGAGACAGAGACAGAGATAGGCAGAGACAGAGATAGAGACAGAGATAGAGATATATTTAACCAAAGAGTCAGAGGGAAAGTCCCTTGTTAACCCCTTTCCACGGTTCCCACTCTACTTAACCACACCGACTCACTTTTTGTATTCACCCGAGCTGTGCTGTGCATTTACACATGTGTAAAGGAACACAGTTTTGCTTTGGGTCTTTAGAATAGTTTTGGTCTTAAAACACAAAGTGGCCAAACAGCAGGTATTATTCTGCCCTGGTTTTTGTTTTGTTTTGTTTTGTTTTGTTTATTTTGCCGGCGAGTTTTTTTACTTTTTTGAGTTTTTGACGTTTTTCTTTTTTGACTTTTCTTTTTCGACTTTTGATATTTTCAATACATTTGGCCACCTTAATGTCTTTTCAATGCTATGTAGTTCTCGGTAGTATGTAGGCACCATAATTTACATAATCATCTGCCCGCCGATGAATACATAGGGTGTTTTGCAGTTGTAGTGGACATGCTTGAAATGCCTCTTGGCTCACACAGGCCAGCGTTCTCTAGGATAGATACCTGGAAGGGGACTATGTGGGTCAAAGGGTATGCATATTTTTAGTTTCAACAGGCCCTGCCAAATTGCTCTTCAGAGAAGCCATACCACCTTATATTCACACCAATAGTACATAAGTTTCTTTCTTTTCTACACTTTTTTCCTAGTGAATATGATGACATAGATTGAAGCATTTTATGTTAATAAACATGTCATACTTACTTTTTATGAGGTCACCTCATGCAATCACCTGATTGCAGAGAAGAATGAACCTCGTCTCCTGCCCCATATTCCACCACTGTACATTGTACATTGAGCTCGCAGGCCCTGGACTCACCAGGCAGACCTCTTTCAATACTAACGGAAAAGCTTTTCATTTATTTTAGAAAACAGTGACCTCTAGCTCTGCACTGCATCTTTGAGAGTCATAATGCTCAGGTCATATCACCCAGAAGTGTTGGAGTGAAACAGCGGTGGTACAGAACTGGGGTAGGGGCGTGGGGCACGCACTTCAGGGGCCCCCCAAAAACTCAGCAATCGAGATAAATAGGATTGAATGCAATATTTTTAAAAATCAAAATTAATGCAAAAATTCCATAATGAACAGAATATCAAAATTTCAAGTAAAGACAGGATTGGTATTATTGATCTTTTCATTTGCCTCAGTTTTCAATACATTTCAGTACAGCACAGAGCAGTAGACACTTGTCATTTTAAGCAAGTCTGGGAGACTTTTAGATACACACACACCTTAAAATCCCTGTCTGTGTGACTTTGGGAAAATTGCTGAACCATTCTGAGACTCAGTTTTATCATGTGTGAGTTGTCAAGAATTAAAGGAAATAAAATATGTAAAATAGTGGGTTTTCAATAAACATCTACCATCGCCTGCTCCTGTAGTACTGTTATTAGACCCCAAGGCAACCTTGCTGGATGCCGGTTACTGATTCCGCTTGCATCCTTGAGCTTGGTTTGGTCTCTTACCTTGTTCCTGGTGACCAAGCGACCCCTCTATAGACCCAAGATTGCTAATAGGAGGAAACGAACATTTACTGGGCACCTATTTTGAACTACGTTCTCAGATGGGTACTTTCATGCATTATCTCACTTGTTCCGCACAATCCTTTGAGATACATTGACAAGAAAACTGAAGCTCAGAGAGGTTAAGTGACTTGCCCAAGGTCACAGAGCAAGCCAGTAGCTGAGGTGTGCTTTGGACCCAGATGGGCCTTGTGGACATATACAAATATGTGGTCCAATGTTTACATCCCTCTGGGCAGTGTCACTAGGAAAAAGGAAAGAACCTACCAGTCGTGAACACAAATCTGAGGGCAAATTCTTCCTTTAATTCCCTACCTGACAATCATCCAAACTAAAAATAGCAAGTTTGGTTCCTAACTCAGCCCAGAGCTATTGCCTTCAGAGGGATGTTGGTTCTCTCAAGCTCCAGAAAAACCGTGATTCCCTCTCCTGAAGGCGGGCCCACTGACCCTGCCTCTCCCCACTGCCTCCTACACTCCCAGTTCCCACCACCACTCGCCCACACCCAGAGGATACCCCCTTAGCCTAGCCGACATCAAGGTAGGACAATAAAACAACACAACTTTGTTCACCTTCACCCTGGCCCACTTCTGGGTCAGTCAGCCCTTTCTCTGGGCCTTTCTGCCCAGGCTGTCAGGCTGGTATGCGCCCAAGGTAGGGGGTGGCGAGGGGGAAGTGTGCAACATGAGGGTTTTCAGAAGCACTCTTGGTTCCTACACTTAGAATCTTCGGACACCTCCAGGGGCTCAACAGTCACACTCTGCTCCACTTGGTTCACGGGGTGAAGGCCACCCTACCACATCAGAACAGGCCACTTGGCAAGCTAACTCCTGGCGAGGTCGGGGGGTGTGGGGAGGAAGGCGCTCCTTTCCCAGAGGGTCACACCATTGTCAGATTCCATTCCTGGAATCTACCCCTGCTTTCCCGGTCTTTCTCCCAGCTTAACTTCCCGAACAGTGTCTGTCATCGCTGGGAGAATCACAGCTAGCTGTCTCCATAAATTCACAAATCGCCTTCCTGTCATCACTTGGCAGGAATGGGGGTGTAGGGAGGGGCAGAAATCAATAACTCCATTTTCTGTCACCTACCCCCTCCTCTTTCCCGTCACTACCCAGGGCCAGAAGCCTTAGCGGGCTAAGCTCACACAAAATGTCATTTGTCCAACCTGCCAGAAGATCTTAGCATTGATATGCCCTCTAGTGGATTTTAAAAAACAACAAAAGCACACACAAGCGGAGTCACACCCACACCAAACAATGATCGATTAACTCTGCTATGTCCACAAGGCCCCGACGTCAAAGAGATGCCATCCAAGGAAGCCAGTCACCCAGCCAAGCACAGCTTTTACATCCTAACCAGCAGCCTGGGTGTTTAGAGCCAATCATTGCCATTAATAAGAAGTACTTCCCCAGAAACTGATTGCATTGGCCCAAGCCTTCTTTATCTGGAGAGTCTATAACACTCAAGATTTAGTTCTGAGTCTATGGCCATGCTACCCTGAACAAACCAGATCCTGTCTGATCTCAGATGTTAAGCAGGTTGGCGTCTGGTTAGTACTTGGATGAGAGACCACCTAGGAAGACCAGGTGCTTTAGGTGTAAAAAATAAAAAAATAAGGGATTGTAAGCTGCCAAGGTCCTTGCAACCAAAGGTTGCCTCGCCTTAAAAAAAAAAAAAAAAAAAGATTCAGTTCTGGTATCTCCTTTCATCACCACTTCTCCTGGGCACCCCCAGGCCTTTCCCCAGTAGAGGTGACACTGTATGCTCAGTCTTCCTTTCCCTACCTATGTCACCTGGTACTGGCTTCTAGCAGAGTTTCAATGCCTGTGAGTGAGCACCCTTTTATTGTCTATCTCAGGGGTTCTCACTCTCGGCACCACTAAATTTGGGTCCAGATAACCCTTTGTTGCAGGGAGGCCATCCTGTGCATTGTAGGATGTTTAGCAGCATCTCTAGCCTCTACTTATTAGATGCTGGTAGCATTCCTCCACTTATGACAACCAAAAATATCTTCGGACATTGCCAAAGGTCCCTAGGGGTTGGGGGGGTGGGAACAGCAAAATCACCTCCAGTTAAGATTTGTTGGTCTATCTGTAGAACTTTTTATAGATCTGGGGTAAGATCTAGGGGTACAGGAAACCCTCCAGCCCACCTATGAGATCAGGGATTAGTCATTTATGTCTCTGAAGTAGAAGATCTTTTAGGCTTCCAAGTGTCCCATGAAAGTGTCCCCTTCCCCAGGCAGGATCAGTCCTACAGGCTACTGCATTTAAGCCACCTGGCAAGATAAGGTGAGGTATATGGAGTGGGAGGCCGAGGATGTAAATGAGGGCCGGGCAGAAAGAAGGATGCTGGAAGCGGGGGCTGCTGATGCTGGGGCCCATGCGCGGGAGCAGCCACGCCATCATCTTCTGTTTCACTTCATCCTTAGAAGGTCCTGATAATAAATATCAACAATTTGGGGACCTTACTATACACAGGTTATCCCTGAGAGAAAAATGTATATCCTCATTTTACCGATGGGGAAGGTCAGTTACCTGCCCAAGGATCCAGCGCCAAGGCTCTACTTGTCCTACAACTCCCCACAATGTGTCGCCAGAACATCAAATGCGAGGGTAGGTGTATCCAAGGGTGTAAAATCAGGTAAGTCTTTGGCCTAATTACGGATTTTGCTTCAGGGCTGACCCAACTGGGGCACTGAGCTGAAGCGGCCTAGATTAATTTTTTCCCAATTACCCAGTTAACTTAGTAAATGATTTGTGGCTGTTACTTCCACACAGATCCTGTCAGCCTGGGAGAATGTCCCACCCACCCCCTGACTCCTCCATGGAGCCTGGCAGACTGACCTGAGGCCAAGGAGAACGCAAGAGGCCCCACCCCACTGTTTTCCTCCTCACAGGGTGCTGCCTCCGGTCAGGGCTCAGCAGACAGCAAAGTGTGAGGTGCCCAATGGCAAGCCAGGCACCCTAGGGCCCGAGGGCGGTCCCCAGTCTGCTGAGTGGCCTTGGCAAAGTCATTCCCCTGTCTGGATCTCAGCTGCCCTGTCACCCAACAGAGCAGGCCTGCCCTCGGAACTCCCCCATGGCTGCTTAAACAAAAATCAGCCACCGCAGAGCTCCGCAGAGGCCCTGACTGGCAAAGGAGGCCAGGGACGCCGCTCCCAGCAGCTGTTCTCCTCCAGGTCAGGTTTGGATGTTAACCTTCTTTCTTCTGGAACCTCGGCCAAAAGCAAGTGGAAATAAGAAATGGCTCTGAGCAGACCTGAGAGGGAAGTTCTCTGTCTCTCCAACATGCCTACCCCACATTTGAAAAACCACACACAGGGTGTGACTGATTGCCCAGCTTGGCTCCAATAAGAATACACTAATTTCCAAAGAGGAAGAGGAAGATGCAATTGTGAGGTTTCTAATCTTCCAACCTCAGTCTAAGATACCACCCACTGCCTCAGCATGCACCAAAAAAGTTAGCATCAGGAGTTGCGGGCGGAAAGGCTATGGAAGAGAAAGGAGGTAGGGGGAGTGGGAGAGACTGAAGGGTCTGTGTAGGCAGAGGGATGCCCAGGCAGCCTCAAGTGCTGGGTCGAGGGGACAACGGTAACTCCTTCTTCTCTCCTGTGCTTTGACAACCAGGCCATCTGTACTGGGTGAGCAGGGCCTGGGCCGGGCCCAGTGCAAAGGTTATAAGAGAAATCAGGTACACAGCATTATTTTGCAGAGATATGAGTACGGCGTTCATTCTCTTTAGTTAGAGACGAAGACCCCAAGCACTGTATCTTCTGCATCCCTCCCACAACACCACCCACCAAGACGGGCCCCCACTGTGGGCACCTCATGCCATGTCTGATGTCCGGTCAGGCTGTGGAGGTGAGGGGCTAGGAGTCTGGACACTGCAGTTGAAATCACCTTGGCTTGAATCTGGGCTCCCGTACCTAACAGATCCACCCTGTATGACCTTGGACCTGTTATTTAGTACCTTCAGGCTCCTCTGTAAAAATCCTATCACGTAAGCTGTCTAGAGAACTTGATAAGGTGGTACATGTAAAAATGTAGGGTAGCCGGCACAGGGCTAAGACGTGTCATCTTCCCCACCAGACAGACCCCTTCTTCCTGTTCCAACCAGACCAGATAGAGGCAAGAAAGACAGCTGAGTAAAGAGGTGGGGGAGGGGGCTGCTGAGGGGCCAGTGAAGCCCCAGCATCACAGTGTAATGTCCCAGAGGGAGAAAAATGATCACTGTAGGAAATGACGCAGGACTTACCAAAAGTAAGTGAAATTCACCACTCTTTTGATGCTGCACTGGTTAAAATCACAAAACTCCACTAAAGAGAGCATATGAAAATAATGAAGAACTGTGAGATAATAAATGCCAGCCCACGGCCAGAACCGTCATTCACGGGGCCAGATTGTCTTGGGCCTGTCCCTCCTCCTGATCATTTCTTTCCTTCTTTGCCTACATCCTGGCAAGACAAGGGTTTGTTTGAATAAGCCCTGAGCTCTGGGAAATGTGGAGGTGATTCCCAGTGTCCTAATGCTGCCAAGTGCCCTAACCCAAACCCAGTGCCAGAACCCTGCCAAGGAAGCAGACGCAGAGTTCACCTCCCTCCGGCTCCCACCTCCCACATGCAGAGGGCTCACCTGGGTCTGGAGGACACAGAGACTCACCAACAAAGGAGTCAGGCTGTGGCAAAGAAAGAATTTAAGCAAACACTGGAATACACACACGCACGCGCACAGCATTTGAACCACCTGGCTTTCTTGTTCCCTGCACTGCCATGGCCCCTGCCATCTGGACAGTGGGGAGTGAGTGTCCAGGAAAGGTTATTCCTGGCTGGGAGATTCTGAGAATCACTCTGTAAGGTGATCCTGGGGCTCAGTCTTTGGCGGCAGGAGAGGAGCTACTTCAAGATAAGGCAACATGATGGGAGTAGAGGAACTGACCAATGCCATTTGGACAGCATATCCCAGCCTCTACTAGGTGCATGGGCTGTGAGGGTTGCCCATGTGAACAAGACATCACGCTGCCCTTCAGAAACCCCCACTCCAGTGAGAGATACCCAGAGTTCAACTTCAGTGTTCTCTAGAAAAAAAAAAAAAAAACGGCAGGTAGGGCAGTGATCTTCAGGGACTAGGGGACCCAGCAGTCCCTCCCAGCCCTGATAGTGTACAACTATGTCTTGCTCCACATAATCAAGGTATGTACAAGGATACAGTTCGTAGTCATTCGTTTTATTTTATTTTGTTTTTTCAGTTGATAGCTCAAGCACCCAATGCCTCAACAACAGAGGTTCAGTATCTCTTCAGACCCCAGCCCCAATTTTTCTAAGAACATTGGGAATTTACTCAGCCCAGAGGGCCAGTCCCCATCTAAACTAGCAAGGAGAAAAACCCTAGAATTTTGCCAGTCCACTGTCACTATTAGTCCCCTCTGCCCAATGGCATGATTACTGAGGGTGGGTCCATGGTTAACGGGATGTCTACGCTGGTCCAGGTCCCTGCCCACATCACTATGATGTCCGAGGTGACCTCCAATATAAATCTTTGCAATTCTCACTCCTTCTCCAGCCTATATTGCTTAGAGCCAACCACTTTTTTGGGAAAGCTGGTAAGGACCACCTTACTTTGAACTTAGGGGAGTAGGGATGACTGTTTTTCCTCTCAGAATGCCATGGACTTCTCAGGAAATTAACCTCCCTTCTCCCAGCAATCAGATCTGCATGCAAAAAAATAAAAAAATAAACAAAAAACAAAACCCAAGGCTTATTATTACCTTGTCACAGAATATATGTATAGATGGGGGAAGGGACTTTCAAGTACCTGTCCCCTAAATAGCGATGAGCTGAGCCAAGGTGATTCACAGAGCCTAGGAATAGATTTAAGACAGGTTGGCATAATTTCTAAGTACCCTCACCACTACTTTAACAGGGTTATACAACAGGATTATACTACTTTAACAGGATTATACAACTATATGATATTGTGGTTTTCGATGTCCTTAATTCTGTGAACTGCCCGCTCCCCGCATATAGCTAATGCTCCCAGCCCTGTCCATACCCCAACCTAGTACCTCCAGACCTATCACTTTAAAACCAATTCAAATGTCACCTCCACCATTGTCCTGGAAGAGGTAGTCCCAACTTACCACAAACTATCTCAACAATTGTATGAGTTTGCTAGGGTGGCCATAACAAAGTGCCACAGACTGGGTGGCTTAAACAACAAAAATATATTTCCTCATAGTTCTAGAGGCTAGAAGTCCAACATCAAGATGTCGGCAGGAGAGGTTCCCCCGAGGCCTCTCTCCTTGTCTTGTAGATGGCCATCTTCTCCCTGTGTCTCCCTGTGGTCTTTCCTCTCTGTGTGTCTGTGTCCTAATCTCCTCTTTTTATAAGAATATCTATCATGTTGGATTAGGATTCACCTATATGACCTCATTTTATCATAATTTTTGGAATGAAAATCCAAGAGGGCATGGATTTGTACCTGATATATGACATGGACTCAGTCAATAATTATTATTTGAATGGATGGATGGATGGATGGATGGATGGATGGATGGATGGATGGATGGATGGATTCATCTCTTGGGGAACTTGCCACTTTGTACCACATAGTGTGGTGTAGTCATTGATGGGTATAACTCACTTCCAGCATCTGGAAGATGCTTTCACTCAAGGCTCTTGTCTGCTGCTTCTAGGTAGTCCTCACAGCCCTCATACTGGACCTCGGTCAGGTGAACTAGAAGTTCAAAACTTGAGCTCCACTTGGCTCTTTTGCTAGTTACTAGCCAACTGCCTCTGAGCCATTCACTTAATCACTGTAAGCCTTGTCTTCCCTTCTGTGAAAATGACACAATCCCAGCATCACAGGATCCTCCAGAGGTCCAGCTGAGAGGTCCTTCATCAACTCTAAAGTGTTTTACAAATGTTAGCTGTCATTCTCAAGTGTTGTAGCAGGTGCTTTATTCAGTTACCATGGCTGCATAATCAATTACTTGCAAAACTTAGTGTCTCAAAAGAATAACAACATTATTTTTCTCACAAATCTGCAATCGGTCAAGACTTGGCAGGAATAGTTCATCTTTGCGCCACCCAGTGTCCACTGGGGCAGCTCTAGAGCTGGCCACTAGAAGTGTATGAAGCCTCACTCACTCGCAGATCTGCCAGGTGATGCTAGCTGTCAGTGGAGATCTCAGTGGGGGCTGTCAGCAACAACATTCCCACATGGCATCTCCATTGGGCCTGGGCTTCTTGCAACATGGTGACTGGATTCTAATATGGAGCATCCTGAGAGAGAGCCAGGTGAAGCCATATTGCCTTTTATGACTTAGTCTTGTGGCACCACTTCTTCTGTATTCTATTAATTAAGTACTGGCAAAGGCTCAAGGGTAGGGAAAATAAACTCTGCCTTTTGATGGGAAGTGCAATGTTCTGGAAGAATAGAATGTGTGGGCCTGAAAATACTGCTGTGGCCATTTTTGGAGAATACCATCTGCCACTGTACTTGATACATTTTTTGAATGAACGAACCTTTCCTTAGTGCCTTTCAGCATTACTCAAGACTCCCATGGCAAGTCTCCTTTGGCACAACCTCAGGCTGTAGATCTTTCCTAACTTGCTTCCTCAATTAAAACTTAGCCACCCTCTTCTCAATCTACTGTAGCCCTGCTTTTTGTATAAGAGTGGGGATAATAGATTAAGAGATGAACTAATTCCTGACACTGGCTTAGCCAGGAAACTCCTCTTAGGTTATAGAAGTCTAACCCTCTACTACAGCTAACATATCCAGAAGGTCAATCTCTGGGATCCTCAGAGAAAGGAGTAGTCCAGATTTGGGGCTGGGGCAAGTGGCTGTGTGGGTGATTGGAAAGCTTTTCAAATGCTTCAGTCCAGGCAGCCACCTGACCTTTGCAGAGGTAAAATCCTTTCTCCCCGACAACATCCACTCCTTCTCTCAGTACTTCGTCCCCTGCCCCTTTCCTCTGCTTAACAGTTGATGATGGGTAAGCCCTTAGGTTTAGAAGGGTAACCAACCCTCTGGTCTGAATTAGCTCATTATGGACCTGGCATCGTTAGCCTGCCATGGTTCCAGAGACTGGTAAGGGGAACCTGGGAAATTCTAAGGAGTCCCCAAAGGCCACTTAAAGGTCAATTGCTCAATAAGTAATCCAGTTCACTGCAGGAACCATCCAAAGGACATTAACTCTCCTGCCCCAAACCATTTTGTTTTCCACACATCCCTTCTGATTCATCCGCGTTTGTTCTCTGACTCATTAGTTCTGTGTTGTCCTAAATTGCATCCTGCAATGATGATGAAATATCAGCCTCTTTATTTTTTTCATCATGTTCCCGCTGGTCAAGAGCCCCTGTTATCTCTTCTCTCTGTCTCTCTGTCTCTCTGTCTCTCTGTCTCTCTGTCTCTCTCTCTCTCTCTCTCTCTCTCTCTCTCTCTCTCTCTCTCTCTCTCTCTCATACATACACATGCCATCTCGTGACTTCTCATTGCCTCAGGATAAAGCCCAAACTCTGTAACCTGACTTATGAAGGGCTCTAAGGGCCAACCTGCCTGGGTGTCCAGCTTCATCTCTGGCCCCTCTCCCTTTTATATCAAGACAGGCTGAGCTTCTTTCAGTTCCTTAAATGCTCCATGTTCTCTCTTACACAGCCATTGTTCATACTATTCCCTCTGCCCAGAATTTTCTTCCCCTTTCTCCTCAACTTGTAGCTCTCAGTTTAAAAGGCACTTTCCAAGGGCAGCCCTCCCTGGCTCTTAGACAACGCTAGTTATCTCTGTTTTACGTTTCCTTTGCACACTGTTCTTGCATCTGATAACTCTCTGCTGGTGTTACTGTAATTACTTGACTAATAGTTGTCTGCCCTCTTCTTGCGCTGGAAGCTCACTGAGGGAAGGACTCATGTGACTTCTTCCTTCCGGCACACGCAGGACACAGCATCATGCTTGGCATGCAAAGCCCAGAATGAATGAATGAATGAATGAATGAAGCTGGAGGAGGAATGTCACTCCTGAGTGGGATCAGCGACTTAACTCTTCATCCCTGAACACCACCATCATGGTTCAGCAATATGCAACAATGTCCCTGGTGCTGATGGGGGTGTAAAGAAAGGGCAATCTAGGGAAAAGGAGAGGATAAATGAATAAGGAGAAAGGATATGTGCAAGGCACCCTAATTCTCAAATTGGGGTGCACGTGGCCCTGAGGTACATGTCAGTATGCCAAGATTCATTCAAGCCACGGAATAAACAGGGCACATCTTAGAGGGCCAATTTTACTTGATGGTATATCATTTAAAATTTATTTTTAAATTAAGGAGATTTATTATGGAGTCAGATGAAAACCCCACATTCATTTTTAAGGAAATAAATGAGACTTCAAAGACACTTCATGTGCTCTTGGTGAGATCTTTGCACTATCCCTCTCTCCCACCTCCCTTCAGAGAGAGTCCACATTTCAAGCTTTTACCTTCTAGTTCTTTGGCTGAAAAGTCGGAGAAAATCTGAGCTGAGGCCTGGGCTTCCTTGCAACATGGTGACTAGATTCCAAGATGGAGAATACCAAGAGAGAGTCAGGTGAAGCCATATGACTTTTTATGACCTAGCCTCGCAGCATGGCTTCCTCTGTATTCTATTAATGAGGAATCTCTAAGGCCCTTTACAAGGTCCCTTAAGAGCCAGATATTTGCAAAAGATAAAATTAGGAAAGACCATTCTACTTTCAGATCTTACGCCATGTTTCTTAACATCCCTAGGTCTTCAGTGTACCCATGTAAAGACTAGGCACATGATAATGTCTTTTGTACAGAGTTCATGTCAAGCCTAAACTTTGCCAAGATGCTAGCAGCTAACATATATGTTCAGTTATCCCTTGGTATCACAGGGGATTGGTTTCAGGACCCTTGTGGGTACTCAAATCTGCAGGTGCTCAAGTTCCTTACATAAAATGGAGTAAAACAATGCATACAGTTAGCCCTATACATCCATGAATTCCCAACCACATATCAAACACGCTGTGATTCAATCTGTGGTTGGTTAAATCTGTGAATGTGAAACCCAGGGATATGGAGGATGGACTGCGTACTAATTTTTAAAAATCCACATAAAAGTCTACTCGTGCAGTGCAAATCCTTGTTGTCTAAGAGCCAGCTGTATTCTAGACACCATGCACACGAAATGGATCATCTCCTCTAACGCTCAGTGGTAACTCCATGATTCTCACTATTTTACAGATGAAGACAAACCACGGTTTAGAGAAACCGAGTAATCTGCTCAAGGTCACAGAGAGACTAAGTGGTGACACAGAGATTCAGTCCCAGAAAATGGACCCAGGATCTGTACTCTGCCCACAAACCCTACTGCCTGGAAGCCTGGGGGCATTTGTTGAATAGTTCCTCTAAACCTAACCACTGAGGGCTTTCACTCCCATGATCATGGCAACCCACTCCAGCTTGGAGGAACCCAGAACAACTGCCAGCAGATCTCACCTTTGCTTGTAAGCTCTGAAAGAGGAACATCGAGACAGTTTTACGATCCTTTGGCTCAGCGGATAAACGTGTACCCTTTCCTCTCTCAGGAGTCACTGCAGATCACAAATACATTCAGGAATCATATGTCCCGAGTGACAAAGAAAAAGTGGAAACTCAACTCCATCTCCAGATAGTGACATGTTTCTTACAATAAAATCATGAGATACTGCCACTGCATCAGGAACAGAAACTATACCTGTCCTCTTCCACCCAGAAACAGAAAACTCTCTCTAATCTCTCTCTCTCTCTCTCTCTCTCTCTCCCCTTCCCTTCCCTCCTCTCTCTCTCTATCTCTCTCTGTCTCTCTCTCATCATTATCACAGGCATCTTCTCCCTCTGCCGAGTTGACCAGAATAAGTTATAACGGAAAGTCTAGGCTAGGTCTTTGCCACTATTGATATCTGAAGCAGATCTTTGTTGGGGAGGAGGGGGTGCTGTCTTGTGTATTTGTAGGATGTTTTGCAGCATCCTTAGCCTCTACACACTCAATATCAGTAGCAGCCCAACCCCCACCCCCAACAAGCTGTGACGGTTGAAAATGTCTCCAGACAAATATTCCCTGAGGACAATTTTACTCTTGGTTAAGAACAAATGGCCGCTTATACCAAGGAGCTCTCTAGGAAAGTCAAGTCCAAAAATATTTATTGTTGATGACAGTAAGACTTTCGTACCCTTGGATAGGATTTTAGCATTTACAAAGCTTTTTCCCTTTCCTCAATGTGTTCCTTACCTTCTTTGCATGTGTCGACGTTTCTAACTGTAGCAGATGCTGCCAGTGCCCCCATCAATATGGAACATCATTCTGACCGAGTGTATGACACAGAATTTAACTACCCTACCACCACACTTCATCCCAATAGCTTTCAACTGATGACTGACAAGAGTTGGCATATAAATACCCCAGCTCCCTCGCCCCTTGGGCACGATAACTCAGGGACATGTGCTTTACACTGTTTCCCCAGATTTCCCCCCCATGGGATTGAGTTATCGCCAGTAATAATGGTAGCCAGGTCCCTACTGATGCCCTGGCACCAAACCGTGTCTGGCACATGGTGGGCATTTAATAAATATTTCTGGGATATCAAATAAATAAATCCAATCTGAGAGGCTCCTACTGGCTAGGCTAACAAGCTATCTCAGTCTCAGAGAGGGGAAGTGACTTGCTCAAATCCCTACAGCAAGCCACTATCAGAGCTGCAGCAGAATCCAACTCTCTTGAAACTTTTTACACCACTGTGCACTGCCTCCTGACTGGCATAGCTGGGAGATGGGCGCGATAAATAAGAGCTTCTAATGCTATGGATGAGTCAGAGCATAAAACAACCCAACTCCTCCCCTATCTTCAGAATGCAGCTCAGCAGCATCTACATGGGAAACCTCCTCCGGCCCACTCCAGCAGGTTGCTCACTCGCTATTGGTGTCTCCACCATTGCTATGTGGGCCTCTATCACAGCAGCTACTGCATGGCGTTAAATCTCTGCTCCTCTGCCGTCCTTTCTGAACCTTGAGTTCCTTAAGAGCAAGGGACCACATGTTTGGGGGTTCTCCCTTCTCTGCATCTCTATTCTTTAGCATAAAGCCTGGGTAGGGGCTCAATAAATGTTTATAGAATTATTACAGGAGCTAAATTGCGTAGTATAATTCCTAAGTGGTACAAGAATTATAGGACTCTGGCTGCCTTTCCAACCAAACTTTACTTCTGAAATCATCTTTAACATTTAATGCAGAGAAACTTGAAGGTGTTGCAAAAGAGGCATTGAGGAAACAGAAAAATAATATTTGCTAACATTTGTTGAGCATTTATTGCATGTGAGGTATCTTTCATGCATTATCTCATTTAATGTTCATATCAACCCTTTGAGGAGGATATAATTATTGGTCCCGATTTATGGTTGAAGGAACTGGTTTACCGAGATAAAAGTATATTGCCCAAGATCATTCAGCAACAATAGGTAATGCTGGAATATGGACCCAGATAGCCTGACTTTGGTGCTCTCAACTCTCCTAAGCCCTATCTATTCTTAAGAAATTCACAATGAGATGTGGCAAATAAAATGCAAATGTGTGAAAGCCTTGCTTCTCTGTTGACTGTCTCATTCCCAGGTCTAGGATTTGTACAAGGTAGAGACCACATTTTTCTCATCTTTGTTTCTTTCCTTCATGCCCAGCATTGTCCCTAGCATACATTGGTGCTAAATAAATGTTAGAAGACTATGTGGGTGAATCCCTACATCCTAAACTATGAGAAATGAAGTCAGACCAGATAAGGGCTGATCATGATGACTTGCAGCTAGCATAAGAGTCAATAAAGGCTCTGAGTGGGTGTTTTTATGCATGTGCTGCAAGGGAGAGTTTGTATCATGAGACCCCCACCATGGGCTGCTCTGGCTCACCAGAACCAGAACATTCTCAATCAAGACATGGGTCAGCACTCACTTCCCTGACTGATCCCACCTCATCTCTTTAAATCCCTTTACTTTGCAGAAGAATAAACTTCTGTTCCTTGGCCCCTCTGCAGTTTTATGGGAGCATATATGGCTCGTTCATTCCTTTAGTCTCATGTTCATTCATTCAACAGAAGCCCGGGATTAGACCAACTTGAGGCTTCTGAGCTGTGAAAGATGGAACAGGTAAGGTCTTTATGTTGACATTCTCAACTGAGGTAGCAGGAAAACACCACGTTCTGACCCAAAGACATCTACGTGTTAATCAGGCTTTCTAACTAGTCTGGCACTCAGTGAGTTATGTCCTGGTGTTGCCTTTCAAAAACCAGGGTGGTATTTTGGGTTTGGTTAACAGAGAAGAACCTCTGAGAGTCTTCAGAGAAAGCACACACGTCCTATCCTAGCAGGTCATTTGGGTTTGCAGCATTGGTCTGATTGCTGCATGTATAATATTCAGCACAATTTTCTAAGCAAGCTGACTCTCCATGCTTGAACATTGAATTAGACAGGTCCATAGACCTTCCAGGGCTGCTGCTAGGGCTGTTTTAAACTGGATCACCCCTTCGTTTGGGACCCCACTGCAGCTAGTGCATACGCATTCTCAGATTTACCGCATTACAGCTTAGTCTTTGTTCTCCCCACACAGCCTTCGTCTCACTTTACCCGTGAGTGTGAATTCTGTAGGGTCAGGCACTGATTTTAATCATCTCTATATCCCTAGCACATAGCACAGTGCCAGCATAGCAGATGCTCAATAAATGATCAATGAATTAAGTTATAATCGCTCGGCTAAGTCGGAACCAAGGCAGTAGAATGTTTTTTCCTTTGTATGTGAAGAGGCAATGGTTTATTGAATCTGGCACTGTTTTGGGTACTAGGGTATAACAGTGAACAGGAGCTACATAGCCCCTGCCTTTGCAGACAATTTAGTGGGGATGTTGGACAAATAAACAGACAAATGTGAAACAGAGAGCAGAGGGATGTAACCCAACTGGAGAGGTTGAAACATAGAGCAAAGCATTTCTTCTGCCTTTGGGAGTTATTGTGCCTTTGTTGTTTACTAGTCATTGAACAGGTCACCTCACCTCATCCACTCTCTCCCTTGGTCCCCACCCTGGCCAGTAGCATCCACTAGCATGTGGACCACCTGAGGGTGGAGATGAAGCCAAGAAAAGTGGCTCTTCCTCACCAGGATGAAGCAGGCCCTGCTAATGACCACAATAGGACCTAACGCTTGGGAATGCTTGTTTGTAGAATCAATCTGGGGCCCAACCCCAGCAGCGTGGCTGGATAAGGCACTGGACTGGTGATTTGTCCGTGCCCAGGCTGGTGCCTTAGGAGTTGCACTTTGTGTTTTGCACAAAGACACCTGCGCGGGAGAGTCAAGCAGGGGGAGAAATTCAACCTGCGGTTTAATTGAAAAGCTGTGTGCCTTGCTCAAAGCTGTGTCAAGTTAGAGGAAAGCACCACCAGCCCGGCCACACTCTGCCTTTATCTCTGGGGGCACCTTGTTCTTAAAGATGCCCTATCGGCCAGCAGAGGCCCTGTCCAGGCCACAGCAAGCCAGCTGGTTGGCTGGGCAGTGGGGTACAAGAAAAGAACATAAAACAAACAAAGGGCACCCTTCTGAGTTTGAGAGCTTGGCAGGAGGCCTGGGTGAGGCGCCCATGCCAAATGGACTGAGTTGCAGTATCCAAAACCCAAAGTGGTTGTGTCTGGGGGTGGGGGTGTCAACCTCAAGTCCTTCTCGACACCCCCACATCACCTTGAGCTCTGAACTAAAAACGATGCCTCGGGGACGAACCTGAACTTGACCCCACACCACCCATACCCCTTCAAACCTCTGGCTACCTTCTCCTTTTTTAAAAATAACCCCCAGTAAACGTTCCACGTGCTGCTGGTGTGAGAGCCAGGCAACCCACTAAATCATCGCCGGCATCCACATTTCAAAGGGGAGCTGGAGGAGTGCTGGTGATTTCTGGGTGCCACACAGATCACTCCCAACCTCTGATCTATGGATTGTTTTGATTTCCTCCTTTGAACTCTTCCCATCCCGCTCCAGCGGCAGACAGAGATACCGAATTAAGCGACAGACAAGTTGGAGACAATGAGCGCCAGGGGCTCCCTCCCTCCCCCTGCTCCCCTCCCCCTCCTCCCCGAAATTTGCAGACATCTGCTAGCTGGAGCCCAGTGCTGGAGTCATAAAGAAGAGCTGGCAGCAGAGTGATGTACAGCCTTGGCCCTCCCGAGTGACTGGCGTTAACCTCCAACGGAGAGACGTTCACCCCGTTTACGATGGAGCCTTTTGTTTTACACCCCTCGGCAGAGGTGCCTTAGCCATGCTGAAGATTTAACCAAATTATAATGAATGATCCTCAGCAGCGCTGTGCCCCTAATTAGAACAAGTCGCACAGACATATTGTCTCCCTGATTTCCTCTGTTCCATTTCTCGCACCCTCCTTCTCTGCTCAGGACACATGGGCCCCATTAAACATTCTAGTATTTAATGTGGTTCCCTTAAATTACTTCTCAAGTTTTCGAGTTCCATTTAGAATTGGATTTTATTCTTTGGGCTGTGTTTTTGATTTGGGGCTTTGTACATTTCGTAAACGCTCTTTTCCTCCACCTAGTGGAGGTGGTGGACACCTCGGAATAGCGCACCCAGCCCCAAGACACACAGCAAAGCCTCCGCAGAAGGGAAGGGGGTTACCCAGGACCTCCATTAAACGGAGATCTCTTTTGCCCTCGTCTTGGAGAGGAAAGAAGAACTTAACACAAACATAAGCTGATGTTGTCGATTTTTCTGGCCCTCAGCTCAATCACCTCATCCCCATCAGTAAAAGGGGAGAACTTCTAGGTATGCCACATACTGAAAGAAAGAGGAAAAGAACACTTTCTTGGTCCATCCTGGGCTTCGGTATAGAAAGAAACCATGTTTGGATTCACTTATAGTGACCAATTTCTGCAAATTCACAAATTCACATCCTGCAAATTCGCATTCTGCAGTAAAAGACTGTCCTGCAGTATCAAAGCAGGACGAGAGATTCACACGCTTTAGAGAAGTTGGCAACACATGCAGAAATCAAAAGCTGAAACCTCAGGCAGACAGTGCGCTGAAATTCCACATTCCCTGAGCCTTTGTATGTATACATTTTACTCTGAGTGTCTGGATATAGATGCACTAGATACACATCGGCGCCCAAGGTGGGGACCCACAGGGAAAGAGCAGAGAAAATTCCAGGGCAACGTACCATCAACGGCCGCAGCTGGCTGGCTGTGTGTGAAGACACATTCCACATCCTGCATGTGCTCTCAAAAGCTATTTGCAGTTTGGGGGTTAAGAATATTCTGGGTGAAACCTTTAAATTGACAGGGCTATTGAGGTCCTCTGCCGCCTACCCCCACCCCATCATCCCATACCGGAAAGCCCTCTAATGCACACCTGCTAATGTTCACGTGATGTCTGACAAGAACACTTCGACTTCCCAAAGGCAGCCTGTGGCATCTGACTGCTGCTCCAAGGCACATCATGGACTCGGGAATCCACCTGTGTGACCTCAGGAAAGGCTTTTGGCTTCTCTAATCTCACTCATCCAACGAATATTTACCAGAGAATGTTTTAGGCACTGGGGGCATAGCAATATATAATTTCTTGATTATTTCAAACAATTACCTTATCAATAACATGGAAATGATGGCTCGTCTCACAAATGAGCTCATGTTTTTGAAGCTTGTAAGTGGTATATAGCTGTCATTACTTCTCTTGATTATAGATATAAATTGGCTTCCCTGTATCATCTACTGTTTGGTTTTAGTCTTACCTCAGAGAATGGACAAACTTATTCTCAATGAAACAAATCTCTCTCACAAATTATCTTTTTTTTGCTTCTCTAGGCAGAATATTCTCTGATCTTTCAACCTCTCCTCATGACAAAGAATTTCTGGAACTTTCTCCATGTTAAACAGCCCATCTCTGAGTGTACTCTCATTTGTCAATGCCCTTCTCAAAGTCTGGTGCCCAGAACTGAACATGATACTCCAGATGTCCTTTGACTGAGAATAGAGACCACTCCTTTCCAAGGGTACTGGATTTCTATTAATTCTTCTATCTCACATTCTGTTGGATTGTTAGCAATCACGTCACACTGTTGGCTTACTCTGAGCTAGTGATCATTTAAAAGCCTCGGATATTTCTCACGTGATTTCCTGCCAAAGCAATCTCCCCCCACTCTATGTTTTTGCCATTTGTTTTTTGCACGTAAATGCCGGATGTTACATTTAGACCTGTTAAATTGTGTCTTATTATTTTTGACCCAGCATTCCAACCTGTCAGGATCACTTCGGGTCCTCACTCTGTCACCTCTGGTATTAACTCTCCCTCCCAGATTTGTGACATCTACACCTTTGATCAGTATGCCTCCTGAGTTTTCATCTAGTGATAAATTAGACAGGATCAAGGATAGAGCCCTGAGAACTCTGTAAGAAACCTCTCTGAAGGTTGACATCTATTGTCATGAGTTGGACACAGTCCCTCTAAGAAGCAAGGAAATGGAGCACAGAACAGGGCTCTATACACACCCACCCATGGGACTGTCGCTGCTCCTGTCTTATTTCTCCCTCCTGAAACCTGCCTCTTTGTCTACAACCACCTCTCTAGGTCTCCCTAATGACCCTTCTTTTCATTCCTTACCCACCTGATCCTCTCAGTTTTACCCATGGCTTCTGAGCAACAGGCTCTGGCAGTTGTCCTGCCCGTCCCAGGGCTGTCTCACCCAGAGAGTCAGACTTTCACTCCCAGCCAAGCTCAGGCCAATGTGTGACTTCTCTTCCCACCACCCTGACTGAATTTCGCACATGGGCTGTGACATCCATCTAATACTCAACACTCATTGGATTCAGCTGTTGAGCCAGCTGCAAATACATAAAACCACTACTCTCATCCAACCCACATTTCACCATCTTAGCCACAAAGAAACCATGAGAGGAACTGTTAACCCTAAGCTGAAATCAAGACTTGCAATGTTTATGGCATACACCTGACTTGCAAACATAGTAACCTTATCAGAAGAGGAAATGAGGTTAGTTTGAAATAACTTGTACTCGGTAAAGTCATTTTGCTTTCAACTGACCACCGCATTCCTTCCTAAATGCTCATGCACCATCTGCTTCTTAGTCCATTCTGCTTCTCTGTTGTCAAGGATCTACCTCAAACTTGCTTGTCTGGAGTTTCCAGGAACAATTATTTTCCCCCTTTATGAAAGTCAGAATAATCTCTGCCCAATTTCTACTTCTGGCACCACCTTCTATTCTTCACAATTACTTAAAAGTTACTGACTGTGGCTCCCCAATCCCACCGGAAAGTTCTTTCCACACCTCGGGATGTGAGTCATTGGGTCAGATACTTGGACCCATTTGAATCAGCTTCTTGCCCGCTTCCCATCTAATCTCCTCATCTTTCTCAAGCCCTGAGCCAGTCAGGATGCCTTGGGCTGCAGGGAACAGAAACTCCAGGTTCAACTGGCTTAAACAATAAGGAAAATTGATTATCTCAAAGAATTAGAAGTGCTAGGTAGTGGGACTTCAGGATTGGTTACTTCGGTAGTCTAATCGCATCTTCAAGGATACCTCCCTTCCCTTAAACTCTGCCATCCTCAGATTGTCAATTTAATTTCCTCACGGTCTCAAGATGTCGTTGCATTTCCAACAATCTCATGCAAACACAATATTGTCCAGCAGTAAAAGAACAACTGCTGGTTCCATATATCTCTTTTTAGAAGCAAGGATGCATTTTCAGAAACACTGGCAGATCAGTCCTCACATCTTATTGGTCAGAAATAAGTCTCTAGCCTATCCACAGACCAGTCAACAATGAGGAGAATGGAACCACAATGATTATCTTGGACTGCACAGAATTTATCCCTCAGACGTGGTAGAGGAGTGTTGACACTTAAAAAATCAGCCATCTGCCAACAAAGAGGAAGGAAGTGATCGTCAAATGGGTTATCGCTGTTCCTTTCTGGTTTGACATCCTTGATGGAAAAACTATATTTCCAACTTACATTTTACTTTCTTTGTGCTTTTATCTAACATTATTTCCTTTCATCGAACATTATTGCCCAAGCAATGGGTATACACTTGCACTATTCTTTCACTAAACAGAGCCCCAAAAATCTCTTATTGTTCTCAGAATGTCTCCCTCTTTGAATATGAGTTTATTTTGAGCCTTAGCCTTGTTGTC
>NW_011888885.1:528627-532145 GCF_000151845.1 Pteropus vampyrus | reverse complement strand
GTGTTATGATAGACATCACTATGTTGCCCCAGGGACCTTATTTACTTTGTGAAACTTCTCCTCATCCATCATCTCCAACCCAACCTCCACCTCTGGGAGCAACAGTGACCCAGAGTAAGTCATCACAATATGCGATCCATCTTGCAATAGTGATTAGTTCAGAGGTGGACATAAGCTCCAGCAAGGGCAACTAGAGATCTGGCTTGGGTTGAAAAAAGAGATTGAGAGAGATAAAGGGTATTTTTCCACCTAGGTTATAAATCTGAAATTATAGGCAATTGCCTTTCCCATCTGTCTGTAGATGCCAATACACAGAACCAAGGAATGAGGCAAGAGAGATAAAAGTAGCCCTAATTGCTTTGTTTGAGCTCCTAACGACAGCAGTGCCTCAAGCCAATCACCCTTGGGCTTCACAGCCACAGAGGCCAATTTATTCCCTTCTTTCAAATGCCAGCATAAGTACGACGACTAATATGTTTACCTTGATAACGTCCAGGACACATGTTAACTGTGGACAGCATCCTCCTTCTTCACTACCACAGCCTCCAAGACACCAACATCTCTCTCTCAAGCTTCCTATAATTTTCATAGGGACAGCAAGTTCATTCCTCAGTGAACAAAATGCAAAAGGACAGTTTTTCTCCCTTGTCTTTCTCCTTTGTCTTTTGGGAGATGATATTGTTAGCTATGCAAGCTAACAATAGGCTTTTGCAAAACACTGGACTTTTAAGATAATAAGACTCCCACCTCAGCAAATGACTGGAAAGTTGGAAGTTCTCATGATTTCTTTCCCTCGTGCCTATGTTAGAGAACCAGAATTTTTTGAAAAACCACCTATATCTTCCGTTAGTCCAAGTTAGTCGCACATCCATGAGAGCTTAGACTTTGCAGACTTCTTGGGTCTGGATTTTCACTCCATTTTCTGTCTGGGTAGCCTTGGACAACTTGCTTAGCCTTTCTGATCACTGCTTTCCCTGCTCACCATATGGGAGTAATAATAGTCTTATTTTTTTAAGATTGCAGTGAAAATGAGATATTCCATGCAAAGTGCTTTGGTGGTGCCTGCAAATAGAAAAAAATGCACTAATATTAGAAGAAATCATTATCATTTTTGTTTCTTCGCCACCCAAATTTTCTACTCTGTATACCCTTAAGTTAATCATTTTTCACACTTCGTGTATATACTGGGTTACTCTTCCCTGCCTTTGTTAAAATTCTCATTTAAATCAGCCACATCCTTCCACTTCCAGACAAGCACCATCCCACTAGGTGTTCAACTTTCTAAAATCAAATTTGCCCCTTCATGTTACATGTCAAGTTTGCCTTGTTTCTCTACTGCATGTGTTGGTGCACAAACTCTTGAGAATCTCTGCACCTCTTTGCAGCTCTGCTTCCTGTTATTTTTGCCTGAATGACTGGCTCTGAGCTTTTGCTCATGTCTCATGCATTTCGTTTATGGATCATCTTATCTTCTCGTTTGCATTTTTCTTGCCATATCACATTGACCCAAGTTTAAAGCCAAGTTCTTACCCTTGGTTTCTATAAGAAAGCACAGCATGGCTCATCTCTTCTTTATCTACATGCCATAAAGCTCTACCTTGCCTTTTCTCTACCTTCTGCTCTCTTCCTAACTCTCTCCCATTTGCTCCATATTTTTGTTCTTTAATAACACACATGTTTTTGCCAATTCTTTTTTTCCTTCGCTCGTGCTATATTATTTCCACGGGGTTCTATCTTCAGTCCCAAACTGCTTATCTAGGCATTTTTCTCAATAAAATAATGTCTTAAGAGGATTTCTGGTTCAAGTCCTAAGAATTATTTCCTTCATTAATATAATTTATATCAATTTATCTGAGTTCTCTTTCTTCTTCAATTTAAAGTGTTTTGATAAGGTAGGCAAGCCTTCTTCATATACATTCTTCTTGTATGGTAGGCACTCCCCACCCAGATCATCTTTCTGTTATCATAAGCCATGGTCCCAAATACCAAATCTTATTTTATTTTGCTAAATGTAAAGGGCCCCTATTTCTTCTAGTTGAAAGTTCTAATTTCAGGAGAGAAAAGAAAATGAGAGAAATAGAGATAGATATACTTTCTATGCCTTTAAGTTTTTCAGCTTCTTATCTACAGTATTAAAAATCCAAACAGTTATGGTGGCCTAGACATCTGCTCACTCCATCAGAAATTTCCAGGAGACCCAATAAAAGTAGGTAGTGACAAGTACTTCTGATGACTGTTGGTGGTTCTTTATTACACTTGATACAAATGTCCTAGACAGACTACTTACCACTTAAGTCATGTCAGCAATACTCATAACATTCTGTATCACTTCTCAAGAAAACAGTACCCATCTCTCCCCTCTTGGAGAGATGAGTAGATGCCTTCTACTTTCTTATACCTGTTTGTGTGATAGTGGGTGAATTTTGAGTTGGAATTTCTTCAGAACATCTAGAATTACACTTTTTGATGCTGTATGGGCACTGGTAGAGAGGCAAGCTGAGACCGAACTGGTAGAATGTAATCAGATTTTATCATGGTAGGTAGTAAAATTGGGTCGAGATCCAAAAAACAGCACCAGAGGTGGGCCATCTGTTCATTAACAGGTGTATTTATTCACAAAGAGTACCTAGGGTTATTCCAGAAAGAGATGATTGGGCTGGGAAAGAAATCAGAAACCTTAAGCCTGGAGGAGGAGGTCAAAAAGAAATGAGGACCCAAGGATTGAATACAGGTGCAGGGGATCAGTATGGGGCCACCCAGAGAATCTTATCAAACTCTTTGCTGCTGCTAGAGTGGCTTCTTATTGACTAACTGTAGATGTCACGTCTTCTGTACCCACAGGATGTATGTCAGAGCCCGTGGCAGCAGAGGGATCATGGATCTGTCTAAGAGCACTTTCTGCTTCTCTTTCTCCCTTAGGTCACTTTCTTACACTATCCTGATTCTTGACCTTTTTAGCAAAGTCCCAGCCTGTGCCTAAGCTCTGTCTGTTAGCTAGGAACTGAGATGTGTCTCCAGGGTGTTCTGGAGTCCCACCAAAAGTTTATTTATACACATGAGAAGCTTAGGGGGACTCCTAAGAAATAACTCACCCTGGGATAACAGGGAGTTGGGCAGCAGAGCAGAGCTTAAATAAATCCTCATGTTCGGAGGAAGGGCGGTTCTCACTAGCTTAGCATCTGCCTCTTGGATGTGTCTCCTGGCTAGCCTCCCTCATAGCCTCATGCCTAGATCCTGGGAAATGACAGGCTATGAGTAAAAATAAAAAGAACTAATGTTGCCGAAATTCTATATGAAATCAGGGTTTCTGTCACAAAACATAACAAAAATAGATGTTCTCCCCTTCTCATAGTGCAACACACAGCATTTCGCATACCCAGAGAGATGATTCAACAGAGGCATATGGTAGCCAGCTTCAAGATGGCTCCCGATGAGTCCCCCACTTCCTGATATTCACACCTTTGAATAGTTCCCTCCCACAATGTATCAGGGTTGGTCTGTGTGACCAATAGAATGTG
>NW_011888885.1:525507-526786 GCF_000151845.1 Pteropus vampyrus | reverse complement strand
GTAAGTGTATTTTGCATGTGAGAAGAATATAAATCATTGCAGTCAGAGGGTGCAATGTGCTGGGTTTTAAATGTCCACAAATTGTTTATACTCTTCTCTTCAATAATGAGAAATTAATTTCCCTCCCCTTGAGTGAAGGCCGGACTCAGTGACTCAATTTTAACGAATAGAATAAAGTGGAGGTGACAATGCACAACGTTGAATACTAGGTCATGAAAGGCACCATGGTTTCCTGTTTGCTCATCTCCCTTTAGATCCTTTGCCCTGAGGGAAGCCTGATAGAATATCGTGAGGACACTCAGACAGTCCATGGAGATGTCCACGTGATAAGGAACTAATACCTCTTACCAACACCCATATGAGTGTGCCATTTGGAAGTGTATGCCACAACCCTAGTCAAGCCTTCAGATTACTGCGTCTCCTACTGATACCTTGACTGCAACCTCATGAGAGACCCTGGGCCAGAGTTACCCAACTAAGTCACTCCTGAACTCCTCACCCACAGAAACTGAGATAATAAATGTTAAGTACAGCCCCTCATCTCTCACCCTAGGGGCCCACATTGGGCATGTAGCATGAGAAAGAAAGAAATCTTAATTGTTTTAAACAACTGATATTTGGGGGTTGCTTGAAATGCAGCATAACCTAGTCTTGGCTAACTGAAACACTAGGCTTTACCTCATGCTAAAGCACAAATCCAGAAAACCACTGCAAAGTACCTATATTTTATAGGTGTCTCAGTAAGGTAATAATAATTACTCGCTTAGCTCTCTGCTGGAAACTTTCACAACACCCTGGATCTCCTATGCTCATGGAAAATTTGTTGAATGAAAGTAAGACCTATTCATTCCCTACTTGAGTGGTTCTCAAACTTTAATGAGCACTAGACTCTCTGGAGAGTTTGATATTATACAATCCCAAGTCCTACCCCCAGAGAGTCAGTCAGCTCCAGGAGGTCTGGAGAGAGGTTTAGGAATCTGAGATTTTAATAAGGTCACCAGGAGATTCTGATGCAATTGGGCTTCAGACCATACTTTGAAAAACTGGGCAGATACATGGTGGACAAACCGCTAAGGGACATTAGCTATCAGTAAGGCAAAGTGGAGGCAACATAACCCAGTGCTTAAGAGCATGGGTGTTGCAGTTGAGCAGAACTAGGTGAGAATTCAGGCTCTGCCACTTATCAACTGTGTGACCCTGAGCAAGTGACTTTGTTTTTCTGTGCCTCCATTTCCACATCCATAGGATGGGGGTCTATTATTAACTTCCTTAGGATTGT
>NW_011888885.1:523164-525457 GCF_000151845.1 Pteropus vampyrus | reverse complement strand
AGACTCTCTGGAGAGTTTGATATTATACAATCCCAAGTCCTACCCCCAGAGAGTCAGTCAGCTCCAGGAGGTCTGGAGAGAGGTTTAGGAATCTGAGATTTTAATAAGGTCACCAGGAGATTCTGATGCAATTGGGCTTCAGACCATACTTTGAAAAACTGGGCAGATACATGGTGGACAAACTGCTAAGGGACATTAGCTATCAGTAAGGCAAAGTGGAGGCAACATAACCCAGTGCTTAAGAGCATGGGTGTTGCAGTTGAGCAGAACTAGGTGAGAATTCAGGCTCTGCCACTTATCAACTGTGTGACCCTGAGCAAGTGACTTTGTTTTTCTGTGCCTCCATTTCCACATCCATAGGATGGGGGTCTATTATTAACTTCCTTAGGATTGTTGTGAGGATTCAATTAGACAGTATATTTAAATTACTGGGAGTGGCATCTGACACATCATAAATGCTCGATAAGTAAAAGGTGCCATTAGTAGCAGTGTGGTGTTACAGAAAGACTATGAAATGAGTAGAGAGAGCCAGGACCAAGTTGCACCACATGAGGTTAATGTGAGGATTAAATAAGATAAAGGAGTGTGACATGCCCGGCACAGAGAAGCACTCCGTAACTGGTAGTTTCCTTGGCGTCCACTCTCTCTGACAATGCTGATCATATACACAGGTTGCACCTCGTAGATCCTTCTGTGTCCCCGGGTTTCCAGACTACATGGAAGCAAACAACATAGAATGTTCTGCTCCTGATTCCATGTATGTCTGTGCCATTTCTATGTTAAATAGCATCGCAAAGATGTACTAAGCATACTAAGGATAGAACGAATCCTTCGAGGGCATCCAGTGCCTGCTACACTCATTTTATAGAAGGGAACATGAGACCTTGAAAGATGCAAGGAAGTGAGAAAACTCCACAACTCGTGAGTGGCCATGCCAGGCCTCGAACCCTTTTCTCTCAACTCCCAGACTTTTGTTCTTTCCTTCATAGCAATAGAGCACTATACTCAGTGTTTGCCCATGCATTTGGAGGTAAAAAAAAAAAAAAAAAAAACAGGCACTGAGAATGAGATCTCTTTAATTAACATAGAGGAGGCACAGATGGGGTGGACGGGTGAGGGAGTTTCATGCCAGCTCCAAGTTCCAGATGTCCTTTGTCACAGGGGCCCATCCACACGACATCTGTCACCACGGCATTGGCTGGAGAACATACCCAGCCTGGCTAACATTTTAGGGGATGGGTGAGGGTTGAAAACTTCCTGGACAGAAACTGGATTCTATGCCCAGGTCCACTGGGAGTTCATGGGGAAATTGACATGAAAGGCAGGATGGCGTAATGGAAAGCCCATCAGACGGAGATTCAGTTCTGCTCGACTGCTATTGACTTGCTGTGTGAACTTGAGCCTCTCCCTTAACCTCTCAGAGCCTCAGTTTCTTCATTTATATTAAAAATAGTAACACTGACTAGTCTTCCTAGTTAATATTGAAAGAAACCTCAAGAGAGTCTAATCTAACCCCTAATTTGATAGATAAGGATCTCATAAATTCATTTGTATGAAACCCTAGACACGAGTGAGATAATAGTGGAAGGCAGTTTGTACATTCTGGTGTCCAAGAATCAAGTTAAATGAAATCAGCCAACCACACACTGTTTACTAAGAGTCCAGAGGTTGGAGACATTTTAACAGCATCTACCTTGGGGTCAATGGGTTTCTTGAAATCAGAGGGAAATTGCTCTCAATCCCTTCATCAAAAGAATTACATCAACAGACATCCTGGATGAAGAAACCCAGAATGCAGAATGGGAAAGAGCCCAGACGAGCGGAGCTCTGGGTCCCAGCTCTGAACACCAAGCATCAGGAGGAGGACGGGAGGAAGGCCGAGTCCAGTGCAGAAGTGTGTGGAGAGAGGAAAAGCAGATTAGCAGGCCCTGGAGAGACATCTCAAACATCCGGACCTCATTGCTCGAGCAGGGCACCAGGCTCCAGAGACATGCTGAGCAGAAGATGCGGGGTGGAGGAGAGCTTTTATTTTTGGATTTCGCCAAATCAAAAGAATTTGGGAAATTATGAGAACTGTTCTGCTGAAACACAGACTCTGCCAGGTTGGCATAGGCTTGTTTATAAGTAATTCAATCTGAGTCAGGGAGGAGCTGCAAGTGTGCATACACGCACACACTCACACACTGGCGTGCGTGTGTGTGCACACACACATACACATGCACGCGTGCGCGCACACACTGTCTTCCCAGACCGGTGGTGGGAGGAGGCCTGATCTTTCTGTGTTGATTCCTGA
>NW_011888885.1:515604-523114 GCF_000151845.1 Pteropus vampyrus | reverse complement strand
GAGGAAGGCCGAGTCCAGTGCAGAAGTGTGTGGAGAGAGGAAAAGCAGATTAGCAGGCCCTGGAGAGACATCTCAAACATCCGGACCTCATTGCTCGAGCAGGGCACCAGGCTCCAGAGACATGCTGAGCAGAAGATGCGGGGTGGAGGAGAGCTTTTATTTTTGGATTTCGCCAAATCAAAAGAATTTGGGAAATTATGAGAACTGTTCTGCTGAAACACAGACTCTGCCAGGTTGGCATAGGCTTGTTTATAAGTAATTCAATCTGAGTCAGGGAGGAGCTGCAAGTGTGCATACACGCACACACTCACACACTGGCATGCGTGTGTGTGCACACACACATACACATGCACGCGTGCGCGCACACACTGTCTTCCCAGACCGGTGGTGGGAGGAGGCCTGATCTTTCTGTGTTGATTCCTGAGAGAGTGCCCAAGGCATGTGGGCTCCTGGCCAGTATTCATTCATCCATTCACTCCCGTATTTACTGAGCGCCTACAATGCATCAGGCATGTGATAAGCTCTGGGGATAATATGGGAGCACAGCAGAAGTGGTCCCTCCCTTCACAGTACTTACATCCCGGTAGGCTACACGGCTGATGGGAATGGAGGCCCTGCACCCTCTGTTCCAAGCCTACGTGTAGAGTGGGAAGTGGATTAGGGAAGAGATTGCTAGAGGAGGAAAGTAAGAGGAAAGCAGATATGTGGCAGACACTGGCAGCTGCCTACCCACCTGCCATCCATACTTCCAAATTTTGTTCTTGCTCAGGTAGTAATCAGGGATCCTTTGATCTTGGGGAGGAAAAATACCTTCCCCATTCCCAGAGGATATATTGTTACACGTCTAAACCAGTTGCGGTCATCTCATCACCCTTGGCCAGTAATTGGCCTAAGCGTATAGACCTGTGACCCAACTGTGGCTAAATAGCTATAAGAACTCTCCTGGAGAGGACTTCTTTTACCCAACGAAAAGACAAAGCCCTTCTGCCCTTTTCCCGTCTCCCTGCTGGAACATGGACAAAGTGCCTAGAGGTGTAGACACCCTTTTAAAACCGTAAGGCAGCGTGTCGACAAGCTAAGATGACAGAACTGAAAGAACTTGAGTAGTAGTTGGCATCACTGAGCCACTGCACCAGAGCTGGACCGCCTTCCTCTCTGGGCACTCATCAGGTGAGGGAGGAAAAGCCATATTTGTTGAAGCTGCTTTTAATTGGGTTTTCTGTTACTGGCAGCTGAGGGCATTCTAAAAGGGTCTGAGAGAGGACGTTGTCTGCACCATTGTGAGAAAGCCATGCTGCGAAAGATGAACGGGTCCCAGCCTCAGGGAAGGCCACTAGAAAGAGCCAGAAAATGAAGAGTTCAACGAAACTATTTAAAATAAAAGTTATTGCCTGGGCAGCCTGTACTCTGTTAGGTACTGAGAGTATGTATAGTGGGGGACCACCTCCTCTCCCTAGAGGGACTTTAACACCACAACTCCTTTCTGAAGAGGACTCACCAGATCATTCCAAGCCCAATTTCTTGCTCTTCAGTGTAAGTTGGTATTACAGTTGCATTTGGAGGAACCAGTAAGGTAGGACTTTAAATCCCGTGTGTGTGTGTGAGAGAGAGACAGACTGATAGAGACAGAGAGAGGGTTCTTATTTTAAAGTTGCTATTTCATATCTAGTAGGAGGGGCATTTAACTGCCTGAGCTTGAATCCAGCTCCTCCCTTTGTGACATCAAGTTACATAACCTACATGTGCCTCACTTTTCTTATCCATAAAGTGGGGGTTATTATAATAGTTTCTCGTTTATAGAACTATTTTGAGGATTAAATGAATTAATTCATTTAAAACTCTTACAGCAAGTGCCTACCACATGGTAAATATTTAAGAAATATTAGCTAATATTATTAATAATTTAACTGATTCTGAGATGCATGCGATTTCGCATTTTTAACATCTCTGAAATCATGATGTGTCTTTCAGGAGATGGCATGGCATAGGTAATTGGAAGCATTTTTTTTCTTTCTTGATGATGCATTAACTAAGGATTTTTTAAAAATCCATAGCATCTTAGATTCAATTATATGTGAAATTATTATTGTTATTGGAGCAGATCTTATTGTGAAAAGGATCACTTGAGTAGTCTATGGTCTTAAAGCAAGTAGATGTCTCATGTCACTGGGGAAGTTTTGGAGGCTTGTCAAGGGCCACCCTGCCTAATACTCCTTGTTTACAGAACTCAAAGGCTTCTGATGAAGAGGGGAAATTTGCATAGGCAACCAGCAGATCCAGACGGAGATCAATTTTTTTTTGTAGTCGAGATTATTCAAACATCTGAAGAATTGAAACTGAGCAGTGCTGTCACCTGAGCAGAAAGGACACGAAGGGCCCCCCAGCAAGGAGCTCTCCGGGGTTAAAAAGGGCTGTTACCCCAACTAGAGGCAGAGCTGAGATTGTCACAGGAAGACAAGTTGCTCCAGCACCTTAAGTGACAGAGGTGGGCTGAGGGCAGCTGGGGCTGCCACTAGCCTCCAGGTGGCACACCTGCATCTGATAGAATGCCCAACAGGGCTGTGTCTGATACAAAGAAGCATTTGGGGAATTGTGGCTTATTGTGGAAAGGCAGACACAAGGAAGGAGAGAAGTATGTTCTGATAGGGGAGACAGGGCCTACAGTCAGTTTCAATTCGAACAACAAGAAAAGCATGGCCTTATTTTAGCTCAAGCAGATGAAGCAAGTCGTATGAGCAAAATTGTTATTAATTAATCATAATTATTGGTAACATGACATTATTACTAGCAGCAGCCAACATGCAATAAGTGCCTGCTCTGTGCAAAGCACTGGGCTGTGTACCTTGTCTACTTTTCACATTTTCTCTACACAGCTGGGAAGTGGCAGCAGGATTCATTTGACAGGTAAGTAAATGAGACAAGAGAGGTCAATTCACTTTTATACGGTCTCACAGCTGGCATGCAGCAGAGCTCAGGTTCAAACTCAACTTGTCTAACTCCAGAGCTTCAGTGAACCACTATTCGTGATAGAAAAATAGAACTTCTTCTTTTAATGTCAGCGTTCCGGTTGATTCCAGACTATAAAGTCCTCTGGGTGGCTGTGACTTCTCCCTCTGCCAGCAGAAAGTCATCACTCCTCCACAGCTCAATAAACTTTATTTAAGGGCTTGCCGTGGACTCTGTTCTCTGCCTCAGTGCTCCTCTCTCATACGCTAGTGTCTTAGTTAGCTCAGGCTGCCATAACAAAACACTATATACATTGTGGCTCAAACAACAGAAATGTATTTTCTCACAGTTCTGGAGATGGGAAAGTCCAAAACCAAGGTACCAACAGAGTTTGGTTTCTGGCGAGATCTCTCTTCCTGGCTTGCACATAGATGGCTGTCTTCTTGTGTCTTCACATGAATGGAGGAAGAGAGAGAGAAAAAGAAGAGAGAGAAAAGGAGAGCTATTACTCTCTCCCCCTTCTTTTAAGGCCACAGTCCTATCAGATTAGGGCCCCACCCTTATAACTTCATTTAACCTTAATTACCTCCTAAAGACCCCATCTCCAGACACAGTCACACTGAAGGTTTGGGCTTCAACAATTCAGTCCATAACAAGCAATTACGTTCTTCCTGTGTTCTTTAAAGAATGAAATTTTTCATGAACATCTACCCCCAGGTATCTCCAAGACCCTGGAATTTTAGATCTGACAAGAATCCCAAAGGAAACCAAGCCCAAACTCCTCACTTTACAAGTGAGCACGTGTGACTCAGAGATGATGGAGAACCACTCAGCTAGTTAATGGCAGAGCTAAAATTAGATCTAGGTCTTCCGATTCCAGTGGTGTGGTGGCAGTTGTTGCTGGGTCTTGAAGGCATGATGATGATGATGATGATGATGATGATGATGATGGCAATGATTCAAGCCCCGACTGCCTGACAGGCATTGCACAATTCACTTTATCTATGCCATCTTATTAATCTTCACGATAGACCAATATAGTGGGTATGACACTCCACTAATACAGATGAGGAAACTGAGACTCACATAACCAGTTGCTGGTTGGTGCCAAAGTTTAAAACTGGAGCCTGGAGCCCAAGAGCATGCTGCTCCTCTGGTTTCGTTACCCTCTATTTCCACTGAGCAGGTGGGTATCCAGAGGTAGTTCTCTGGCTATGAGCTATGGTTTGGAACCAAGTCAAGGTCATGAACACTCAGGATCAGCCCTGAGGACCAAGAGGTTGCCAGGAGTGACAAAATATAGAAAAGAAAGGAAGGAGAAAAACAAGAGACAAACCTTGATGGCTTCCCAACAGTGCCATTGTCCCACTTGGGGAGTTCTAGTTCTGTGTGTTTTCCCTCGGGAGGCAGGACTGCTTTTCTGCCCTTTCCCTTCAAGCTCTATATCCCTTGCAGACAAGTACATTCCAGCCCACCCTTCCCTCAGGCTGCAAAGGAAATAAACCTGGCATTTTTTAGTCTTCACCTGGCAGGAATCTCAAAGCCAAAGGACTGGGCGAAGGCTGGGTGTCAGGCTGACGGGCTATTGTCTGGAGCCTTGAGAGAGGAAAAAAAGGAAGCCAGCCTGCAGGAGAAAGGTGAACGGGTTGGCCCTGGCCCAAGAATGACAGAGGCCCCTTGCTCATGCTGCTCCATCTCCGTTTCCCTGGCCCAGGAACAATAAGGAGGCGCTGTCAGGAAGTGGCATTGAAACGCCATTCCCCTTATACCTCCTCCAGCCTCTGGCAAAAGGAGGTTCCCGGAGGGAATATTTTTAGTTTGACAAATGAAAGCCTGGGACCGAGGACAGGAGGGATTAAGGGAGCTCTTCTCTGACACTCCTGGAGACGGGGAGATGATGAGTCAGATACAGAGGGCTTAGGCACGACTTCTCAAGACATTCCTCAAGCATGAGCACAAGCCAGCCGCTTGAATTCCTCCTGCCCGGCTGCCGGCCGGCCTTTGGAGGAGGGGCCACGGGGGAGCAGCTCTTCTTCTGTCTTCCCTTCCCGTTGGCACATTGTTGGACAGCAGCTTTGGAAGATCAAAGTAGCCGGCTGTGCTGCTTTCCGGAACTGGGAGTCAGGAGACCTGGGTTCGAGTCCAGACTTCTCCACTTGCTGGCTGTGCCATTGGGTGTCCTCATTTCTCCTTCTAAGCCTCAATTTCTTCACCTATAATTGGGAGTACTGCAACGCCTCAGAATAATTATTGAGGCTGTACCTTTGAAAAAAGCATTGAGAACACACAGTACTATAGAGACAGGGTTTTTATGCATTTCTTACTCCTAGCACCCCACATACAGATGTACACAAAATCTCACACTATAATAACAATAAAACCAGCATGTAACCCTTTCCACACCTCTATGAGGTAGATCTCATCACCCCTATTTTACAGACAAGGAAATTGAGGTTCAGAAAGGTGACATGGCTTGCCTAAGGTCACAGAGCTAAGGTCACAGAGCTAATGGTAAGCTGGCATTAGAATCCTGCTCACCCTGACTCTGAAGCTCACGTCCTTACCGGGGGCTCCCTGGCTGGACCTGTACCAGGCGGGAGCACGTCTCTTATCAGAAGCCACAGTGACGGTAAGATCAAGGCAATGCTCAGGGCCAGGAGCCAATCAGGGAGCCAGAAGGGAAAGCATGGGCTGCCAGCAGGAGGAAGAGGGCCAAAGCAGACACAGAGACTGGAGCCCAGAGCCAGGGCTCAGACGCCGAGAACAGGTTGGAGGAACACGGAAGCCACCCAGGCTAGAGCCCCGGCCCTGGGCAGCTGTCCACAATTGGCTCCAAGAGCTCATGGTGATGTATGTGGTGGACAGAGGGAGGGGAGGTGCACTTAAAAGTCAGAATCTGCTCATTTGGTTGAAAGAGAGAACGAAGCCACCAATGGTCTATAGATAGTTTTATGTCTTACTTTCCAAACAGCTGGGTTGGGCGAGTGCTTCCAGGGACTCGGCGCCAAGTCACTACGGGAATTCTATCCAAAATATGTTACTGCCGTGATGAGCAACCCACCCACATGACCCACCTATCTGAATTTCATTGGCTCGAAACTGAATTTCAGGATGAATAGTGAAAGGCTGAGTGCTGCTTCTCAAAAATGCCGATAGCGATAATCGCATTGTTAAAATTAGTTTTTTTTCCACTCATTAACATTTTTCTCTTAAGTAGGTGATCTGAATCCCAAGAATAATTCACATTTTATCCCCTCAAAGAACTAGGTAGAGCTATTTTGTTTTCAACAGAAAACAAAAGGTGGCCCATAAGTTTGATTTGCCCTCAGGACGAAAGGAGGGAGAGAGGGAAGAATCAAGGAAGGGAGAGGGGCCACCACTCACACCACAAACTTCATCCTCCGTGTACTCACAGGAACAGCGCCCCACTGCTAGCACTGCCAAGCTAAGGGCCAGAGGCTTCTTACAGCTCTTCTCCTGGGGGCCAGGGCGGTGCGAACACGACAGATCACATCTTCATTTTTGCATTAGCCACTAAAAAATGCTCAGGGCTACAAATTAGTTGATAGATGATCACAGGGATGGGGAGCACGGTATAGGAAATGGAGTTAGTGTTAATATATTGGCCAGGTGGAGGGTCAGGAGAGGGAGGGAGCAATTAGGGGGATCATTTTATAAACTACATAAATGTCTAACCAATGCACTGTATACTTGAAACTAATTAAAATAGATAAATAAATTTAAAAATAAAAAAATGCTCAGGACTAATTTTGCACCTTTCCTTCAGGCCATGGGACCTTGAGCAAGTCACTTAAACTCCATGAGCCTCAATTTCATCATCTGTAAAATGGGATTAATTACCACCTTGCCTCATAGGGAAGTTGTGGAAACAAAATAATATATATGTCAGGATAGATAGGTAGATAGATAGATAGATAGATAGATAGATAGATAGATAGATAGATAGATAGATAGATATAGATGTGTGTGTATGTGTGTGTATGTGTGTATATATATATATGTATGTATATGGGGGGGTGGTTGAGAGTTTTTGGTGGGTAAAATTCATAATCCACCTCAATACCATAGAGGATAGCACATCAAAAACCAAACAAGTATAATCCTGAAAAGAGGACTCTAGTTTATTCTTTTCAGACTCCACAGCTGGGCTGACCTGTGTTTTTGTCAAACTTCTTTGACTGCAGGATCAGAAAAATCTCTTAAATATTAGGAACGCAAGAAGTGGGCGTGGGAGGTATAGACGCTTTAAGGACCCCACTAGGGAAAAAGGGGTCTTATTAGGGATGCAAGAATCAGGCCTTATGGGCACTGGAGGTGGAAAACCATTCCCAAGCCAGGGTGCTTTCCAAGAACAGACAGTTTGTCTTCTTTTCGACAGCCACTGACCGTTTTTCTCTCATGGGGACATGGTCACACAGGGACCCAGCTTTTCCTGCTTGTGCTGTTCTCTTGCTCTCAGCTGGCCTGCCCTCTCTTTCTGTGTGCCTGTTCTCCATCTGGTAGCTTCTGCTTCTAGAAGGCCCAGTGGGCTTTGCCACCTTCT
>NW_011888885.1:511569-515136 GCF_000151845.1 Pteropus vampyrus | reverse complement strand
TATATATGTATATGGGGGGGTGGTTGAGAGTTTTTGGTGGGTAAAATTCGTAATCCACCTCAATACCATAGAGGATAGCACATCAAAAACCAAACAAGTATAATCCTGAAAAGAGGACTCTAGTTTGTTCTTTTCAGACTCCACAGCTGGTCTGACCTGTGTTTTTGTCAAACTTCTTTGACTGCAGGATCAGAAAAATCTCTTAAATATTAGGAACGCAAGAAGTGGGCGTGGGAGGAGTAGACGCTTTAAGGACCCCACTAGGGAAAGAGGGGTCTTATTAGGGATGCAAGAATCAGGCCTTATGGGCACTGGAGGTGGAAAACCATTCCCAAGCCAGGGTGCTTTCCAAGAACAGACGGTTTGTCTTCCTTTCGACAGCCACTGACCGTTTTTCTCTCATGGGGACATGGTCACACAGGGACCCAGCTTTTCCTGCATGTGCTGTTCCCTTGCTCTCAGCTGGCCTGCCCTCTCTTTCTGTGTGCCTGTTCTCCATCTGGTAGCTTCTGCTTCTAGAAGGCCCAGTGGGCTTTGCCACCTTCTCTGTAGGTCACAAACTTTCAGCTTCAGCTTCCTCTGCCAGCTGCCTCATTCACTCATCATTTCCAAGGTCAAATTCCCTAAGGAGGAAATCTGATTGAGCCAACTCATCATTTGCCTGTAAGCCACTTCCTAGGCCCTGGCAGATTCTATATTGGATGTCACCCTCTAGTCTAATTCTGTGGGGTTGAAGTGTTAGGATGGGGGTGGGCAGGATACAGAACACATCAGCCACCTATTTAGCTGCCCCTTGAGCAGGGGCTATGAGGGATACAGCTTTCCCTAAAAGGCAGGCCCCACAGTTAACATGTGGAGACACTCTGACACTTTCCAATCAGTTTCTTCCTGTGTTCTCAGAGCGTAATTATTCTCCGCCCGTAGGCTCTAGAGTTAGAAGAACTGGGGCATGAAGGCATATCAGTCTTACCACTGACTAGCTGCTCTATCTTGAGCAAGGAGCCTCTTGGACCCTTGCATTCCTTGTATATAAATTATGATCTTAATAGTACCAACTTCATTCGGTTGTAATGCAGAGTCAATAAGATAATTAGAACAGAGCCTGAAACATAGTAAACACTCAGCACCCACAGTTATTATGGCTATTGCTGCTATTGCTATTCAGCGTTGAGTAGATTGGCTCCTATCCCATTTCTTTCACCTGAGAAATCTCTTAACTCTCCAAGCCTCAGTTTCTCCATTTATATCAAGGGGCTTCTAACACCCACCTCATAGGGCACTAGTGTCCTTGTTCTCCTTCTCTCTCTCATGCCTTATGGAGTGTTCCTTGAGTCTTTTCCTAAGAGCCAGTCTCCTCCCTATATCATACCTCTAGAAGCGTCCAATAAAGGGCCCAGCCCTTAGAGTCCAGATCCAATCATTAGCTAAAAAGAAGCCGTAAGATGGTAAAATAGACCAGAATCTTGGAGCAGGTGATCTCATAGTTTACAGATGGGGGAAACCGAGACCCAAAGACAAGAGGTAGCAGACCCAAGTGAAAGAGTGACGAACCCAGAAATAAGACTCTGCCTTTCCTGACTCCCAGTCCAATTCTTATGCCACTCCTGATCTGCTCTCGGTAGATTTTGCCACTTAAGGTTCCCTTTTCTCCTAGTCATCAAGCATGCGTGCACACGTGCGTGCGTGCACACGCACACACACACACGCAGAGGCCTGTGCTCCCAGAACTATCCCTGTGAAGACTTCAAGGCAAAGGCCTTGAGACAAACTGGAAAGGGCAATACCCTCAGAGGCAGTGGGAAAGCAGCAACAAGCAGACCCACAACTTGGCTGCCTGGCAGAGCCCAGCCCAGGCTTAGCCATAACAAGAGTCGTTAGGGAAGGGAGCCTCTGAACTATGACATCATGTGACTGGCGGGTGTCTGTGGGCCTCGAAAATGAAAGGGGATTAGACCAGCGTTCTGGGGCTAGGCCACCCGGCCCCGGGGGCCCAAAAGCAGACCCCTTACCCTGCCTGAGAAATGTTTGCTGAAGCACCAACATGAGAAATGAATTTTAAAATTTGACATTATTAAAAACAATCAGCTCTGATTTCAAAGGCTAGCGGGCCCGCCCCTGAGCCGGCACCCACCCAGGCCCAGCCCCCCACCACCACCAGGACCACTAACCCAGGACATCAGAGCCTGCCCCAGGGAGGGGGTTAGATGAATTAGCACTATCTACAGAGGAGGAGGATGGAGTTACAACCTCTCCAACCGGGGAGAATTCGGGACTCATTCCTGGCTTAGCTCACGTTCCTCACTGCTTGTCAAAATGCACTGCCCACAACTGCTGAGTCTTGACAGCAGACATCCAGCCCTCTGCATCCGAGGGGGACCCCAGGCCCCAGAGATGAGGCCGATGGTTCCCAGAGGGAAGACAGACAGGTTCCCAGCCACCACCACCACCTCTCTTTCTTTATCTCTGTCTCTCTCTCTCTATCTCCATCTCTATCTCTGTCTCTGTCTCTGGTTCAGGTCACGTCACCTCTAAGTTGTATTAAGACGTTGATATGGCCTCCGGCTGCTCTCCCTCTCATCCAGGGATCCGACTTGGGCTGAACAACCGGATCTCGCTCCCATCTCATTTAGTCGGTCAGGAACAGAACTTTGGTGTTGGTATGTTTTTAAAGCATCCAGGAGACATGAATGAGCAGCCAGGATGGAGATTCCCGACTGCAACGCACCCTTCAAGCCACAGCCCTGCTGCTCTCTCCAAAACACAGATCTGCTGCCACCTCCGAGAAAGGGAATCCCAAGCCCTTCCCTTGGGATACCAGGTCCTTCACCATCTGACCCCATCCTCCCCCTCGTGCCCCATCTCCTTTCACTCTCCCTTACACTCTAGTCATTGGCTGAGATCTTCATGTGCCAAACAAGCCACTTCTTTCAACTTTCGGGCTCAGACTCTTCCCTTTGCCTGGAATGCCTCACCCACCTGGAGTGCCTCCCACTCATACCTGGGAATTTTTTTAACCATCAAAGCCCAACACTACGGGTACCCCTACTTGAAAGGTTTCCCTCATGCCCCACACAGTATTAATTGCTTTCTGATGATAGTTGAATCCAATACTTCAATAGTGCTAAGCACGGGGTAGGCACCGTACATCGTAATGGTTTTACATATTCTAATTCATTTCATCCTCACCCTAACCCTTCAAGGTAGATATTATTATCATCTACATTATACAGATAAGAAAACAGAGGCCGGGGGATGTGAACTAACTTACGCAAGATCACAGAGCTACTGAGTGACAAAGAGGCATTGAACTCAGGCCGTCTGACTCCAGCATCCACTGAGGTAGAAACTGCTGTTTGGTGCTTTTTTCTGTTTCTCTATTTACAGGCAGTTACCGACTTAATGCTGAGCCCCTTGAATGCAGGAATTGTGTCTTATTATTATAAGTATTGTACTATTGTAAGTATTATTATTATCACTAGTAGAGTAATAGAAATAATCACAAGGACTCTAATGTACAGAGTATTCCCTGTGTGACCTGAGCTTTCTATACTTTATCTTCTCCACAAC